>NW_008654680.1:0-4304 GCF_000695815.1 Acanthisitta chloris
GAGGTCTTTTCCAACCAGGTTGATTCCCTGCTTCTCTGATTCAGAGAGAGAGGGTCAGAAACACAGTGTCTGCAGCTGCCAGTCTGATACAAACTGGACTCTAGACAAGTTAGGGCTTGTCACTGAACAACTGGAAACAGGAAAAACTGTATTCTTCAGATGAATGAGATAAGATTAATGTTTATCTGAAAATTGGGAGGAAAACAGCATTGTTTTTTTGTTAGCTCAGTCTATCCTGACATACTATTTGCATTTTCTCATATTTTCATGCTTTTGGTTTTCTCCAAGAAAAGTCTGCTGCAGATGTTGGGGCAATGAGAGACATGATAATGTTGGAAAGAAGAACATCTAACCATCTGTCCATTGTGAGTTTTTTCCTACACATCATGCAGAAGCAGGGGCCAGTTTTGGAGCATGATCCTGAAAGGTTCAGAGTTCTGATTCAAAGTTATCTTTGTCTATGGAAAAATTAGCAGATGGTCTGCTAAGTGAAAACAGGATCACAGAGAACATATTCAGAGCAGAAGCCACAAAGATAATTTAACTAGGATGTCGTTCATGCTGTACAAAAGAGTGAATGACAGCCAAACCCAAGTAGTTCCAAATACCACAATTTAAATGGAGTTAAGCTCAACCAGAATGGGTTCTATTGTCCAGGAAATACTGGACTCATTTTCTCCCTCTTGTAGCATATGCACCATGTTTTTTGCTACAAATGACACCCTCAGATTGCTCTTCTTATGCTACTGCACAGCTCTGTTGTGGATACACCCATTCCAAGTAGGGTTCATCTGGCTAATCACTTACAAACCACTTCTTTAATAAAACATCCACATCTTAAAAATATACACTTCACTATCCTATTTTCCCCCCAAAGTCAATAGTTCTGATTTTCTAAAATAGGAAAATGTTGTGTCCATCATGCCTCAGAAATGACAATGTTTCTCCCATGTAATGTTATGTTATTATTGTAATTATCTGCCCGCTATCAGTAAACTCTTTCATTTGGATTGTGAAACTCTGTAAATAGCCTTCCAAACTAAGAACTACATCCTGATGTGCACTATAAACCATGAATCATGCTCAGCACCCAGTCCCCCATCCTTCCACTGTCAGCCAAGTTCTAAATGTAAGATCACACAACATGAGGAAAGTCTATAGTTACTAAAATAGTATAAACTTAATTTCAGTCTTTCTCATGCCAATTTGCTAAAGCACTGCAAGAGACAATGTTGGTCTTAATTTAAGAGGTGTTTTAGAAACTCTGGAATGTGAGATCCCATCATTTGTAGCAGTTGATCACATGAGAAGTACTGCACTGGTACCAGTCCAGCAAAGCCTTTAAGCATATATCTATTTTTAAGTTCTCTGTAGACTGAAAGTCTCTTGTAAAGCAAAATGGGAAAAAAAGAAAAACAACAAAAGAAAGATCATCTAGTTGGGTGATTCATCTGTTGAGCAGAAGTGGGCCCATGTAGTAAGTAGATCTAAGTGACAGAAAAGAGGACAACATTGAGACAAAGAAATGCTGAAATTACCATAGCAACAGCAGAATAGCAATGATGTGAAAAAGCATAGAGAGTTTGGAAGAAAAGTTACTTATTTTCACCTAGAATCTCATCTCTTATGGCATATTTTCTTTAGCTGTAGATATTACACACAGGATATAATCTTTCCCCTACCAATTCAATCATAATCTTGATCCAATCCCCCTGGTGTAGGCAGGGACACCTCCCAGCAGCCCATGATGCTCAGAGCTCCATCCAACCTGGCCTTAAACACTTGCAGGTATGGAGCATCCACAGCTGTGCCAGTACCTCACCACACTCACTGTAAAGAATTTCTTCCTAACATCTGATCTAAACTTCTGCTCTTTCAGTTTTAAACCATTTCCCTGTGTTCTATCACTATCTGCCCATGTGAATCTCTCCCCTTCTTTTTTTCTAAGCCCCCTTTAAGTACTGGAAGGCCACAATGATGTCTCCCCAGAGCCTTCTCTTCTCCAGGCTGAACGAGCCCAACTCCCTCAGCCTGTCTTCATAGGAGAGGTGCTCCAGCACTTGGATCATGTTCATGACCTGCTTTGGACTTGCTCTGACAGGTCCATATCTTTTTGTGCTGAGGATCCCATACCTGGACACAATAGTCCATGTGGTTCCTCATGAGGGCAGAGGGGGAGAATCACTTTCCTTGGCCTGCTGACAATACATGGTTTGATAGAGCACCTGGATGCCAAAATCTAATCAGCCATCAGAGCTCTCTTTTTAGAGCCAACATTTTACATCACTATGATAGTTTTGACAGAACGAGGACATGGAGACAAGCAATGCACACTAGCAGGCTGCACTGTAATCCTGTGCTCTTAAACATTCCTCTAGGGAAAAAAAAAAAGGTGTGATGCCTAAGTATTATCTTTCTGGACTGACATTAGGGGGCAAGTTATGGCCACATATGCCATCAATGACTTAAAGTCATTCAGCAAGACAGTTTTCTCTAGTAAAGTCAAGTGGGTTTATGATGGAAAGGAATAGCTATGAAACATTCTAATAAAGTGATTTCTGCAATAGCAAATGCTTCAATGTAACTTCAATACTTATTTAACTGGAAAGAGCTTTTTATAGCTAGGTAGAGTCCAACACATCATCAAAATTGCTGATAACTGCTAGTTTGAGCATGAAAAATGAACTCTGTTATAATTCCATAAATCAGTATATGTCCTTGGACCAGAACAGGGTCCACTATTAATGCTACTAGAGGAATTGTGCTTTCTGGGGAGAAGTAAAATTGGGAGGGAAAAACCTTATCTATCAACATCTCCAAACAGAACTGTGCAGCGAAAAAAACTTATCTGTCAACATCTCCAAACAGAACTGTGCAGCACTGTAGAGAGAGAGAGAGAAAAAAAAATCCAAACAAATATTTTCCTGTCCCTCTGTATTCATTTTTGTCATTCAACCAACTATCTAGCAGATTGACCTACATCTATTACTGCCATTCCTGGTTAAAGAAAAAAGACTTCCAAGCCTTTGAATAACAACACACAAAGCCTGCATTCACTTCAAGTGGAAAATATTACAAATTCTAACCTGTTTAAAACATTCAAACCATTATTATCCACTTCCATAACTCTTTCCATATTCTTTTCTATGTTTTTGTTGCCAAAACTGAACCTGTTATATAAGTCTTTATGCCTCATTTTGTATGTTCCTTCAAATACATTTCCATTAATTGGTTTTTCTCTGCTTTCCAAATTTAGCTGATGCCACTTCTTTTTTAGCCCAAAAATTTTTGCAGCTCGTTGTTTTTAAATTAGTTTCTATGTAACATTTCCAGATCATCCATTTGTCTAGGAATAATATACATTTTTGAATAACAGCAAGGAAAATAATCTTTCCCCAGGGAGAAGCAAAGGACAGAGCAGGAAATGCTGCAGCATTTGCAATGCTCAGGCAGCAGGTTCTGCACTGCTGCAGTCAAGCTCTGCCTCTGACAGCCTTTTCAGTCAGGACCAGTCACACATTATTACCAGCTCTTTCCATTTGCAATAGTTGTTTTCAGCCCTTTGGGGTGAACATCAAATGCTCTAAAAAAAAAAAAAAAGGACTTTAATTAGCAATAAGCCTGGGTGGACACAGTTGAAGAGGAAGGAAAAAAATCATCAATATGCTTCTAAGTGTTTAGAGTTCAGCCTGGCTTATATAAGTCAAAAACATGGAAAATTTTGCTCTGAAATTCTAGAAGCTTCTATATGTTCTCAGTTTATAAAAAATAGCTAGCTTGTGGTTGAAGATAGGAGTGCCTCTGGCAGGGGCCTGAGAAATCTCTAAGAAAATTTGTGCCTTGGGCTGACACTGTCAACATGTTCTTTCTCAAAGACCCATCCCACACCTGTGAGACAGGAGGTCAGATAGGTGATTTTAAAGAGCATAAAAAGCTTTCTGTCTACCTCTTTGCACAGGTGTTTGAGGCTGTACTGCTAACAGATAAATGACCTTATAACAAATCTTCCAACTTTGGGAGTAACCTGAGTAACTGTTTTTCCCCCTATCACAACAAGAATGGGAAGAAAACACATGAAGTCTTTGAGTGTTTTCACATCTCCATAGTGCAAAGTCTTAAAATATATTGAGCTAGAGGAGCAGAGGTATCCATCACTGACATTTCTGTACAATTTGGAACTAGGGCTATGGAGATAATCCATCCTGAGTCAGCCTGAATCCTGATTTGGATTTGAGAGCCTCATTTTTAGCAGAGTCCTTATGCAAACAGAGGATTATGTTCATTGAAGTGTTGCCATGTTCAGC
>NW_008654680.1:4315-46270 GCF_000695815.1 Acanthisitta chloris
TGCTGGTAAGCAGCTACATTGCAATGACACAAGTCAACATTTCCCCTCTGCTTCCTTCATTCATTTATGTAGATATTATTAGGTGCCATGAAAAGAAGAGCAACCTGCCTCAGGCAATATTTATTTCTCTGTCTGGTGTAGGAAAAGTCCTTGTCTCCTCATAAGGAGGAAGTCACAAGTCACTGTCTGAACCTGAATGATTAATTTTGCCTCTTCCTGAGAGACTGGACAGGCTGCTGAGGAATTCCAGTGGAATTAAGACTTGTGGTAGCCTCTATGCTTGTTAGACCAGGTTTAAAGTACCATTCAAGACAGAGGTGAGAATTTGTTTAAAAATGAAAAAGATTCAAGTATTAAGATTTGAACACAAACCTACACTGACTCCACAGTTCAGCTACCCTGTGATTGTTTTGTTGAACTGAGGCATCAACAGAAGTTGTCTTATTTTCTTTGCTAATCATGCTTAAACCTTCTCAAAATGATTGCTAATCACTCCCAAAACATCACTAAAATCTACTGCCTTTGTTTACAAATATGCAAATGTTTCTACTGGGTTTCACAATCTGTCATTCACTGTCATCTTTGCTTGGACATTTTCTTTTTTTTCCAGTGCCTACTGATTTCAGTACTTAGTATTTCCCCTGCTACAGGTGAGAATAGAGAGAAATAAAAATAGAGGAGACTGGGGAACACTTAAAAGCTGAATTTCTTAGACCATCGGATTTCTGCTAACTTCTGAAAAACAAATCATAGCCCTTGGTAACACATCACCAACTCTCCATGTTAGACAACAAGAAAGGAATGAGGTCGTTAGATGACAGAAGGGCTAAACTGGGTTAAATAAACAAGATTGCTCTGTCTTTAGGGATGATGCTATCTGTGACAATCAAATACTGTGCAGAGACTTCATTCTGCAATCACAGCAAATTTTTCAGGACTTACCAGCCCTCCTCAAAGTGCATGAGATCAGCATCTTTCCCAGTGCAAAATCAGAGCTGATCCTGTTGTTTCTCTGCACCAGTCACTGCAGCACATCCTCTACTTCTTTTTCAAGGACATATATTTCCTCTTGCTGGCATTTCACACTAGTGAACACTCTGGTTCTGCTAATTTCCCCCCTTTACTTTTCCCCAGGGTTGTGTTTGAGGTTGAGCATTGCAAGAGAAGGCCATCCAAGAGTGTCTCCTCGTTGTTGGGAAGAACACACTCTGCTCTCAAGGTCTCTGTACTGCTGAGAGACAGAAAGTTTCTTCCTATTACTCCTCTGCCTTTTCAGGCTTTTATTTTCTCGGATATTCTACACTTAGTTATTTGGTCTCACATTTATATAACACAAAATCTAACCAAGAACTATTCAACCAAGAAGACTGGGCTTATTAAAGCAATAAATGCAAAACAAGGAATGTTCACTAGACTTTTTAAGAAAACCCATCATAGACAAAACCAAAAACCCAACAAACCACCAAAAGATATTTCTTTTAACAAATGAACCCTGAAGAAGAGGTGTAGGATGGTGATTTCAGTGATTATCAGAATGGGGAGTGAATGTCACATATTGTCAGAAAAAATACCACTACATAAATGATAGGATCTATATTTTAACAGATCCATAACTCATAATATTTTATTGTGTCCCAATGCAGAAGAAATATTTTGGAATTGAGCTCGAGATCCATGACTCATAATATTTTATTGTGTCCCAATGCAGAAGAAATATTTTGGAATTGAGCTCCCTAGCTGTCCAGAATCTGCAGCACTTCATGAGCTGAAGTGTAACATCTACCTGGAGTTGTGGATACAAATCTTATGTACAGTGGAGATTAAAGGATAGAAACTATTTATTCCATTCAAGCCAAGAGATTCCTTATGGCCACAAGAAAAAAAAAAAGGATCATTTCCTACAATATCAAAGCAGCCTTGAGCAGAACAGCAAACCACCTGCACTTGCAAAACACCCACAGGCTGCAGGAAAGGATGAGAGTCAAGAAGAAAAACAGTCCACGAAATTATAATACAAACACAATTTAGTATAATTCAGAACTCTAATAAGATTGTAAATTAAGATCTGCATAAACACATGGGCATTTTCTCCAAGTAAAGAACCAGCTTTCCATTTCATTCATAGAAAGGAATATATATTTGGGCAGGAAATCATTAGGAATAATTAATTTCTGTGAACATACATTGTAATTTGTCTAATTTGGCTTTATACCATTACCCACTGCAAAAGAGCACTCAAAACAAATTAATATGTTCAATTGCAGCTGCAAATAGTCATTTTTGGAAAGTACAACATTAAAACGTTCACAAGGTCAAGGGAATCAGAGACACCTGAATGAGGCAGTGAAGCTTCAAAGTACTCAGGAAGTTGGGAAAATTACACACACACACACATATCATACCTCAAGATGCTTAGGGACTCTGTTTTTCTCAGCAGCAGCTTCAGTTGCCATTACAAATACTACTGAAGTCATAGGAAATTCAAAAGCAATTTTGATTTTCTTCTCTCAAGTGACACCATGTAGCTCTGGGATAAATTACTTTCAGATGCTTTAAATGTAATTTAAAACATACCACTTACAATAAGGAAAACATTATTGTTTATGAATGTTTTATAATGATATTATGGAAAATTCTGTCTCTGCTCAGATGATGGCAGAAAAAAAGAAAGATTGAAAAGAAGTTTTGGAATGATACTACTTGCCAGGTTACTCCCCTTAGGTCAGCAGACTGCAATAGCTATTTTTATTTATAGCCAGCAGTACAGTTAGGAAAATGACACCAATGTAAAATCTCTTTCACAACTCCAAAAAAATATTCTAATTGTTTTAGTACAATATTAATAATTAAAACTTACTTCCAAAAATGGCTCAAACAGAATTTGCATATCTACAAAGCCCTGCAGGAGCTGGGAATATAGAAAGAACCATCATGTAAAGAAATTAGACTTATAAATTTTGCAGCACTTTATCCACCTCAGTGGGGATGCTAATAGCAGAGATTAGTAATTTATGATGGTTAAAATTTATTTCCAGACAATGTGATGAAATGACAGAAGAAGACAGGGATCACATGGAGGAAAAGGTTGTGACCTGTGCTGGGCTCTGAGAGCAGACAAAGAAGAAGATGGTTTAGTTGTTTATGTGCTAAAAAGGTGGCCCTGGACTGGAGGAGTCTGAGATCCATCCTGACAACATTCCAGTGTGTCCCCAGGGCCACTGTGCTGCTGGAGGCTCAAGCAGGAGCCTGAGGGCTGTGACTGTGTGAGGGCTCTGCTCTCCTTCAGGGCAGGATTTGGAGGGTTTAACCCCAAATCATAGAATCATAGAATCAACCAAGTTGGAAGAGACCTCAAAGATCATTGAGTCCAACCCTACCGTGGTTACTAGACTAAGTGCCACATCCAGTCTCATCTTGAAAACCTCCTGGGATGGTGAATCCACCACCTCCCTGGGCAGCACATTCCAAATGTGCCCACACTGACCCAAGCTCAGTGTGACTGTGGCCGTGGAGCCACATCTGTCACCTGGGAGAAAAGGTCTGAAACAGGAGTGGAAGGAGATGGAGCATCACAGCTTCTCCGTGCAGTGCAATGCCACAGGTCTCACTGAGACATCCAGCCATGCAGAGGAGCCAAGGAAGTGGCAGGAGGGATAATAAAACATTAGGTCAAATCACTTCCCAGAACAACAGCCTTGTTTATCCTAACTTGGAGTGCCAGAAGCAGTGCCAAGGAGGATAATGGCCCAAAGCAGTGCCATTTATCCTCAGCTTCTTACAGGACAATGCAGGAAACCCATTTGATTAAAGAGGCATCTCTGTACTTCATTGCTCTTGATTTCTTTCTTATTCATGAATCTCTGGATAAATTCAGTCTCTCCTCCAATATCATCAGAACAACCCCAGGACCATTTGAGAGCTAAAGCAGTAGTGTGATGGAGCAGAGATAAAGTTTTAGCAGTGCTGATAGAGACCGAGTATAAACATGCCCATTCCAGCCTGAAGGGAGGAGAAGCACTGATGTTTCTGTTTATGAAATTAATAGGTCCACAAAGTGCAGCATGCTGAGACATCAGGCTATTAGCAAGAGTCCTGCTGGCAGCCCACTTAGGAAAAAACCACCAAAGCTGTGACAGCAGATTAGGTTGAGGAGTTGGGGAGGTTTTTGCCTTTTTTTTGAGGAAGTGTATAGAGAAGTCAACAATCTATTTCAATGATTGTTTCCTCCACATCTAAAAGTAACACACAGCCCTCTAAGTCTGTGGTCAGTCAACAGTTCAGGCCAAACACCCAACAGATGTAAGTGACACAGGTCCCTACCCATGGGGATGATGTAGGACCTGACTGGAAACTACTTGTGGCAATGGGCAGATGGTTGGCTATGTGGATAAGCATTCACTTAATATTTAGTTCTCCAGCAGATTAGACTAAAAATATGACATTTACATACACTTTATGGGACCTGCTAAGGTCTTTTTTGGTTGAAAAAACTTGCTCTGTTTATTAATGGATTTTTTTTACAGGAATTACCAGAATTTGGGGTAACTGCTTCACAGTGAAGTATCAAAATCCAATGAATACACAGATCTGGTCACCAGATGTCACTGTCTTGTTACTCCAACACGGCCAAAAGTCCACAAATCCATCAGCAGAAAAGAAAATCAGATATACAAACAAGAGGCAAGAGAAAATCTGGAATATGAAGACTCTTTGTTTGAGCAGAACTGGAAGAAGAAGATGTTATGGTTTACTTTGTAACAGGTTTGTCACCTCTGCTATAATCACTGATTTATGATAGTAATTTCTTGGGGGTTTTGTCCTGCATTGGTAGGTGTCACTGATTGCCCTACAGCTGTAGAAACTCAGGATGGCCAGAGACTCTGTGAGAACATGCTGCCAATGGAACCAGACAGGTCTCAAGGGTTCAGCAACCAGCTGGACTGTCTTTCTGAGTGACTTCTTCCATTACACACCTTTCAGGAATATTCCAGTTTTCTGAATACGTACAGCTGATACAGATATAAGATAATAGCATAATATTGCAGAATAAGGTTAACATTTTATGGACTTGGAATGTTCTCATGCATACAAGTGCTGTATTCTTCCATAAAGATGCCACATGGCAACGATACAATTAACTGCTGGAAATCTCCTTGTAAAAACTGCACCTTACAGCTTGGTGTGCCTGTGAGCTGTCTCATTACAAATATTCAAACCACAAGAGTTCTCACACACAGAGAATGAATAATGTGCTGGGGAAAGGGTGAAAGAAAAGCCTCCAAAATTCATCATGATGCACAACAGCACAAGCACACGATGTGAGATGCAGCACTGCTCCAAATGAACTAACAAGTGGTTTGCATTTTCCCCAGTGCTGCAAGGCATGTGACAGCATGATCAGTCAATCTCTGGGAGTGCCCTTCTCTCACTCCTTGCTCTGCTTAGTGAAGTTGTTACTCTAAGGGAAACTGCATGCCTGAAGTGAACCAGAGCCTTGATAGCTTGTACTTAAGAACTCCCAGGTTGGCTTGGCATAAGGTCAAGTGCACTTAAAGCTGCCAGAGTAGTACTGAGGGCTGCTGCCTTTCTCCATTTTCAACTGCTCTAAAAATTGCTTTAGTTGTAGCTACCCCCAAAAAATTACGTACTGAAGTGACAGATACCTGTGTATATATGTAATTAACTTGGAGACAGATTGGCTTAGACACTCAGTATGAACTTGTCTAACTTGGTCTTGCTTTATAATTTTATTTCTCCTCCATCGAGTTTAATCTATGGTTTCTCATTGCAAAGAATAAATTGGTGCTGGATCAAAATGAATTTGAGACGTTTTTATATAGTGCTGGTATTGCTTGTATTGGATGATATTAGCACTACAAATTTTTAACTTCGTCATAGATTATTAGGACAAAAAAAAAAAAATCTCCTGCTTATTGTTTAAAGATCTGTCTGGGTAAGAATTACAGCAGCAAGGATACTTTGGAGTTTGGTATGATAATTTTTAGTGGAGCTAAGGGCTGTCAATATTGGTCCTGTGAGTTTCCCTAGTGATACCTGTGTGCAGTGTTTGCTGACACTAATAAAACTGTTGCAAGATAAGTCTTCTTATTAGGACAGGCAACAGTCAAGTACTTTTTGAAAGGTGCTGCATATTACTACAATTCAGAGAAGCTATGATTGAAGACTTTAAAAAGGCTGAGAAGGAGCTCAGCCTATATTAATTTGAGTTCTTATTCTGGAACAAATAAAAGCTTTCTGGCTTGTAACTGTCACAGAAATGCATGCAATTATTGGTTTTATTTCATGACAATTTTACTTCCATTAAAGCTCTGCAAAAAGCCATCAATATTTGCCAAATGAAAAAGGCTAAAATGCTAGAGAAAAATGTATTCAGCAATTGTATAAATTGTGAGGGAAGAAAAGCCACCAAGCTTTTCTGATTTAGATTTTACATTCAGATCTCCATTTTAATCAAGTTACAACCCCAGCTTGATAGGCATTGTTCAGTAATACAGCAAGTGACAGCTCCTTTCCCAAAGAGATCAGCTTATTAACATCATTTCATTTAGAAGATGCATTAATTATACTAAGCATGACATTTGCCCCTAATGCAGCCAAGACCTCTGCATTGTTCCCTAAGGAATGGAATCCTGTGCTGGTATTTAGCTATATATTCTCTGATGAATTCATTTGCAAACTATGGATATTCATGGTGAAGCACTCAAAGTAATTTCAGATGACCTATCTTATTTTCCTACCAAAAAAAAAAAAAAAAAAAAGAAACCAGAATAAAGTTTGTTTAAACAAACTCATTTGCACTGAAAACCTTCTTTCCTCTACTAGGACCAGTCAGAAACAGCCAGTCCTTAAACTGGTCTTGCATAGTCTAGTGAAATTTAGTTGAAAACAACTGGATTGAATTAAAAGACACCAGAATCTTAACTAAAGAATTAAAATGGCTAAAGGAGGGAGTAGCTGAGCAGTGTGTGTGATGATAGGAATGCTCCATTTCCCTGTCACACGAATTCACAAAGAGAACACTAAAATAATTAGGTTGTAAATGCTTTAGAGGATGTTGAATCTTACCCATGAGGTTTTTATAAAGGCTTAGGGTTTGTCTCCTCTTTACCAAAAGCCTCACCACTGTCAGTGGGGACAGATGTGTCCCTACTGGGATGATAATGGGACAGGTGTGTCATGTCCATTGTGTCCTCTCCCCCTTCACTTAAAAAACTCAAATGAAAAATAAAACATACAAGAAAGGGAGGGCAAAGCATGTGAATTCTGTTGTCATTTGAAAGTACTTACGAAAAACATGGGCTAAAATGACATAACATTTTCTTTAATACCATTAAACATTCTAAGAATTCAGCCAACATGCTCATGGCAATTACATAATTAAAACTCAGAATAAAATAGTATAATTGCAGTTTTATGGTCGTCATTACATAATGAGTGGTTTTATGGCAGTCTCAGCTAACTCTGCATTTGGGCAATTTGGAAAAGTTGCTGATTTCCACAATGCCACTCATTATATGATCCAGAATTCTTCAAAAAAAAAAAAAAAAAGGAATTCTGTCAAAGATGTTGTTTGTGGTTTCTCCTTTTAAAAGATTTCAAAGGGGTTTCCTTTTGAAAGGGTTTCATAAAAGCTTACAAACTCAGAAAGTGTAAAGTGGATTTTTATTTTCTAGAGGCATAAACAGACAACTTCAAGCTGATTAATAGAAAAGTTCAGCTCAAAGTGATTCTTACTGAAGATGATAAGCCCCAGAAAACAACCATTTATGGGCAATATAGAACTTAACTTAAAGCAGCAGCTCAATCATGGATCTCTGCCTCCCACTCACCACGTTACGTGCTGTGCATCTCAAGATCTGAAGCATGAAAGACACAGCCCAAGGAAGAGAAAGGAAAAAGAAAATACTAAAAAAAATATCTTTGTATGTGTTTATTGTGCCACTCAAGCATTGGATCAGCTAGAGAAGCTTATTGTCCTAGAGCTGCCTCTTCCATTTCCCTAAGAGATGCTCTGTAACTCTGTCCTTCCTCCTCCCAGTTTCCTCCCATCCCTGTGCTACACCCACCAAGCACTGAGAAGGTGCTGGAGCCCTGGAGACCACATGGCAGGTCTACCTCATTCCTATTTTGTGGGAGTTGCTGTGAGGCCTGTTAATCCCTGCAATTTTAGGGCTGTTTTGTTTAAGCACAGTGTGAAGAGCTCCAAGATGAACAGTAGCAGTTCAAGCAAGGCATACAAATCCTCATGACAGCATATCTGGGCAGCACAACAGCAACCAAAACAGGCAATCAACTGCCACTTTTTATCAGATCCCACACAGTCACAATTGCATAAATAGCCACGTTACCCAGCAAGCAATCTGGAATTGTTGCTCGTGTAGAGGAACTAGAACTAACGAAACAAATTATTGTAAGCACACACAGCACCAAGCACAAGATCTCATTGCAGGCTTACAACTCTGAGAAAGTGGGGAAATTCTGGGGAGGGTAGATTGCATGGTTTTTATCAGTCCCCAGATTAGGTGGGGTAAAGCTGGCTAAAATACGTCTACATAAATATAAGTCAGACCTTTAACTAATGTGCAAATATATTTCTAGATTATTTCTTTCACTACCACTTACAAAAAAATCATAAGACTGCATGTAAATCTCATCTGTTCTCTTTTCACATACTACAGAGTTTAATGATTAATTGTTTGGGTTTTCCTTGCCAAGGAGAACAAATTACAGACATGTCAACCAGAAAAAGGTGTATGTTACAGAGCATGTCACCAATGGAAGCTGAAATCTTGAAGAACAGTTAGAATGTAAGAATATTCAGGATTGGCATGAATGAGCCAAAATATTTCTCAAATTTGTTGATAATAATAATAATTAGAGAAAACAGTTCCCTATGTATATTCTAGCGAGGTAATGCTAAGAAGTGTCACACTTGAGCAATAGCAGCAAACCAATATGTTCCAGGCTAACTAAAGCAAATTCCAGTTTCCAGTGTGCAGATATTGGGGAACAGGGGAGTTACCTCTCCAAAAACACCTGTTTGTCTAGAAGCTTGCAGGTTTTCTGTTCTTCAAATGAACTACAAATCCTTCCCCTAAATGCATTTTCAGTGCTACTAGACAAAAGTTTGCCCTGCAACAGTGGGTGGTAAATGCTGATGACTGCAAGGCTAAATCATCTTCAGAGCATCAGACCTTCACAGTTACAACAAACTGATCAATGTTAACGAGTCAACTCATTTTGCACCTAGTGCCATGACTAGTGGATAACATTCTGCACTTTTTGTCTTAGAGATGTATGTAACTACTTAAGACCAAGAACAGAGTTATTTGGGTTAGAAAAAGTTACCATCATCCCTGTCTCTCCAGCATTAAATGAAATCAAAGACAATGACATTTCTCAGCAGTGTTACAACACAGATTTTTTTCCTAAAGTATTATCAAGACTTAGGGCATGTGTGCAATGTCTGAAGTGCTTTGTGAATTGCTAAGAGTCATGTTCACAAATGGTTTGTGGTTGAACCCACAGGTGTGCAATGAACATTTTCACTGTATTGGCAGCAGTGCAGTTGACCCAGCCCTCAGCTGCATTTGCTAATACAACTACAGTTTCAAAATATCAATATCAAAAGATTACATTCTACAAGGATAACTCAATCAATACAACAGTTTTAATTTGATTCTTATCGAATAACCATTCTATTTCATGGCTAGGGGAAGCCTCAAGATCTTGCTTCCTTCACTCTTTTATTACCTGAAGTGGACATATTTGATGGATATTCATTCAGGAACAAACTTTTGGCCCTTGGCAAAGAATAAGATGAATTTGTACATGCCTCTTTTATTCAAAAGCATCATTTATTTGCAACTCTGATTTCTAAACATGCCCAGAAAAGAAACCTTAGCACTTTTTTTATCTAAAGTGCAATTCCAACCTGTTAAATGACATCATGCAAATGACACCAGGAGGTTTCATGTTCAGCTCCAAATGTAATTCAGTCAGATCTGCCTAATCTCACTGCCAGTAACACACATTAAATCTGGGCTCTCATATTTAAGTGTAGCTTTCACCATCTCATCCATTACAGGCAGGTGTAAGTAATTTTTAAAGGGTATTTAAAGAATAATCCTTTAGATTTATATTTAAAAGACAGCTCTGATGATGTTAAAATGTAACCTTTATACTTCACCCTATGTTTGGCCAAGCTGTGCATCAGCCATTAGAACAGGCTAATTCTCCTCATGCTAATTGCTCTTACCTACCCAGATATAAGACAAACAGAAACATTCCTCAACTAACAATTACTTCATTAAGAAGTAACTTAACAAGTCTGATATGGAGGCTCCAGAGTTCTTTCCCTTGGATGCACCTACATTTATAGTGTGTTTCCCCCTTTTTACAGTTCGATTTATATCACAAAATAGAGCAGTTCTTTGTTCCTTTCCAAAAAACAGTTGGGGGGGGGGAAAAAAGAGAACCCCAAAACTCAAAGTCAACATACTTCTTTGGAAAGCCCTCAAATTCTTCAGTTTTCTGATTGAATACACATTACAGATTTTCCATCCTAGTGGCACTGTAAGTTATTTGCAACACCAAGGTGATAGTCACTGAGAGCAGGATGGGGCCCAGATGTTCCTGTCCCAGCCCACAGGGCTAGACTGAGCTCAGCAACAGAAGACAGCACAGAGATAAGGCAAAACCTAAAGTATCATATTTTCCATTTGAACTCCTGACCAAGAGGGTCCTCTCAACTCTGACGCTGGTGAAAAGAGATTTGAAATCAACTCCCCACAGATACTGCATTTGAATCCAAACAGGATGCAGTTCAAATTCAATGTTTCAGTCTGGTGTGAAGATGAAGTGGAAGAAAGCAATGAAAACTGACTGCTCTTCATAACCTGAGCCTTCCATACACAGGGAGCAGCTGTAAGGATCTGTACTCAGCACATTTTCTTGTTCCTTTCCTGGACTGGGAACAGCATCTTAATTTATGCTAAAACAATCTGCCTGGAACCATTCATTCATTCATCTCACTTTTCAGGTCCATAAACATTCACTCCTCCTCCGGATTTGATATTCTGCTTTTTGTTTTCTTTCCTGCCTGCACATGAGGTAGTAACAAAGAATTTTGCATTGTAAGCAGCAAGAAATTCCTACAGGAAAGTTATCATTCTGTGCCTTTATGTGCTCCTCTTTGAATGGAACACATTGGTGTGGCTTTTCACAAATCTTCCTACCTTTTCTAGCATTTAATAGCCTACTTTTGAAGCAGAGGCACTCCACATGGTGGGAGCCAAATAGTACATTAATGAATTCATCTCAGAGAACTGTGCTGTTAAATAATATGTAGACTAATTAATGCAAATGCAATGGTGAGAACATGCTGACATTGTTGAAGTTAATGATCCAGCTGAATTATCATTTCCAGCACTGTAGTATTGAGAAAACCAAAAAAACTTGGCTTTCTGCATTCTGGCACAGCATTTTCACTAGGCATCTTGCAGACACAGCTGAACAGCCTTTCTGTACTTAAGTAAAGACCACTGTGTGATTTTATGGTGGAATTTGGGACAACAGTTTAGCTTTACCTACAGCCTTGAGCAAAGTTTGACACAAAGGTTGTGTTGTGCCAGGAATAGTTTCCCAAGTCCTGCGATTCAATGACACAGCTCCCAGAGTCCTAGTTTTCCTACTGCTCACTGTTGTCTTCATTGGGCGACTTGTGCTGCTGGTTCTAGGAAATTTTGACATCCTCTCTGATGAACCATAGAATCAGCCTGGTTGGAAGAGGCCTCAAAGATCATTGAGTCCAACCCTACTGTGGTTACTAGACCATGGCACTAAGTGAGTCGGGGTAGTAGCTGACACACTGAGGTAGTGAAGCCAACAACTGACCCATTCCCATCCTCACTGAGGTGGTGAAGCCAACAACTGACCCATTCCCATGCCTCCAACCTCTCACATGTGTGCAGTATCTATTTGCTAGGAAAGATTTTAAGAAATGCAGAGAACTTTTTCTGGTTTGGAGGTTGGAATAGACAAGAAATGAAATAATACTTCATGCACAACATTCAGAAGGAAGACAGCCCTTTTGCAGGAGTTTTCTTCTGGTTTGGAGGTTGGAATAGATACTGAGTGAAACAGTACTTAATGCACAGCACTAAGAAGGAAGACAGCCCTTTTGCAGGAGTGACCTGGAACATGCAAAAACCAGCTGGATATTTTTTACCTAAGAATATTCCATCATTGAAACATCACTGATAGGTCTGATGAAGATGGACAGGTTAGAGGGGAATGCATGTGCACTGTATTGTTCTTTTTTGATAACATAAGAGGGGAAAAAATACACATTCTGCCTGTTAGGTAAAATAAACAGAAGCACTTCAAAGTTTAGTAAGGAGCTGTTCTGTGGAATAAATTCTTGTTGTTTGTGTATAATTACTTTTTGACTGAACCTGCTCTTCAGACAAGGAATGAGGTCTGAAGCATGGGCACTTCTAGCCCCCTTGTCTGTGTGTGTGGCAATGAAGGGAGACTCTTGGAAAATCAGAAATTCACATCAGCAACACACAATGCTCTCAAAGAAAATGAATAAAAGAACATACTGCTCTAAATGGTCTAAAGAACAGAACAGTCAGTGATGAGATTTTGCTTCATTTCAGCAGGAAAAAAATGGTTCAGAATGAGGAGCAGCACTTTATAAGCAGCACAAAATCACAATGAAAGCAATGCAACATCATACCCTCTGCTCATATTTCAGAAGTCAGAAATCACTACCATCTTTTTTTTCAGCAGGGCCAGGATTTGTCTACAACTCTGACTCACAAATGCATTCAGCCACCAAAGGACTTTTTTCACTGTGAAAACGAAGCTCATCTGTCCCAGCCTCTGTCTCCAGCAGAGCTACCGTAGATTCCTTTCCTACCTAAGTGTGATTCATTTTACAATTTGAAAATTTCCTTCCAGCTACAAGTCCTTCAAAGGGACTGCTACTTAGAAAGAATAAAAATGGCAAGCACAGCTGGCCATCTTGCCTAAAGCCACTTGGTCCCAACATTTCTTTGAAATCACAGCAACACAGATTGCATTGGCTGAGTGAGAGATGTGGTGAGGCCCCAGGCAGACAGACATTTTCCTCACCATGGCATTTTCTATGACCAGACAATTACTGTGAAGATTATACTCTAGGGAGAGATTTTCTAGAGATCTCAGATATGCTCTAAAATCCAAAACAAATGTACAGATTCTAAAAAAGTGCCCAGTGGTGGAAAAATCCCAAATACAAGACAAAGCACTACAATAAAACCACATTTTAGGAGAAAATGGTGTAGTCAAACTGTTCTTTTTTTGTCTTTTTCCCTTCCTGTAACTTGTGTTTTCCCTGACAATGTGTTGCTGTCAAACACACAGGTCTCTTTGTGAGTGACCTTCAAGGACAGTCCTTCTTTTGTTGTTGAAAAATCCTGTCAGAAATGGAGGCATCAAGAGTACACCTTACACCATGTAATCTACCCTTTCAACAGAGAGCAGTTGGCTTCATAAAAATAGGAGCTTCCAAGTTTCTGGCAAATAAACCCCACCAATATTTGGAAATGATGTTGTGTCCTGTCCCCTTCTCATGGGTTGGCTGGAATTTCACATGGGCCGTCATACCCAGAAACTCTTGTGATACATCACAGCAATTCAGTAAAAGGAAATAATTTTCCATGACCTAGAATATAAAGCCCAGCTGCTGGAGAGGTTTGGGAATACATAGCACTCAGGATGTTATATCTGCAGATGGGAATTATATTTATGCATCTCTTCAGCTGAAAGGTTAAAAAGGGAAAAAAAAAGAAAACTTTTAATGTGCTATCCAACTCAGCTACATGTATGCATTATGCATATGAACAGATGATAAATGGTAAATATATTTACCCTAGGGAATTACTCTGCATAACAAAGCAAACACACACCCTAGACTCTATTTCATGCAACTCTCACAAAGAGAAAAAACACAGTGAATTTCTTCTACTGAAGCCATTGGCAGGTTTTCCAGTTGATCTGCAGTGTTAGGTCCAAGTTTATTATCTTTTCCTCTGCAGAACAGATCGTATGAAAGATTAAATGGCAATGTGTGCACAGAGTAACATCAGGGAAAGACAAGGAGGTGGTTTAGACATTAGTTACAAACTGGCTCAAAAGCTCATTGTAGCCACGAGAAAAAACACTGATGCATCTTGGATAACTTTTGAAGAGCCCAAAGAAAACACAGAAGACTCACATGGAGAAAAACTCCAACAAAGAGAATTATGAGAGTGGATGGTTCTTCACTGATATATCAGATAATATGATTATTTGACTAGATAATTGCAGATCTTGGTAATGGGCTCCTCAGTGCCTTGAAGTGCCTTTCCTAAAGTGCCTGCTGCTGCCTCCTTATGCCTACACAGCATGGGATTAAAGAGGACTCAGCTCAGAAACTGTCCTTCAAATGAAAAGCAGAAGGAAAAACCTTGTAGAGCATACAGGAAACAAAGTTCAGTGATCTCTTCTTCTGAAATATGTCACTCAATACATACATGATTCCCTTGCTCTTCCTGCAGAAGATGGTGAAGGGTTGTGGGGTGGAAGGAGCTTGGGGTCTGCATTTACTCTCTGCTCCCTGGTCTGGATATGCTGTTGAATATAGGCACATAGTGAATTTCTTCTGTCAGTGTGGCAGTTTGCATGTGCTCAGCCTACTCACACCACAATGTAAAAGAGATTGGCTTAAATTTCAATTATTGTGCTATGAAGAAATAAAAGGACTTGCCCCAAATCAGGCAAAGTAGAAGGAGTTTTATGCTGCTCTGAGGCCCAGTGTCAACATCATTTCAACACTGTAAACTTCATGTCAGATGCTTGAGCTCTCTGTCCAACTTCTCAGTTCGTTTGCCTACAGAAACCTGAACAATTGGGATCTTACTGAAGAGACCTCCCAATTCTTAGCTACCTAACCTTTTCTGAAGGTCACTGAAGAGTCTTTCCAGAGAGATGAACAGAGAATTCAGAAGACTGGAGAGTTTTTATTTCAATTTGAAGTCTACAATGAAAATTTTAAACTGATAGTTCTACTTTATCCCAGAAACAAAGGTTTATCACAGCTTTGATGCTTCTAGTGGAGTACATATGCAAAGAACCTTTGCTTGACTATACAGCAGCTAATTGGAGGATACCAACATAGCACAGTATTTCTGCAAGGATTTTTTAAGCTGACCCTTTATTACCTCTTTTTATCTCTTAAAATCTAATGTCACTACAGCCCTGGCAGAGTGTCACCATGTAATGCTTCTAGCACTCAGTAGCCTTTGGAACAGCATTCCCATGGTAACACTTCAAATCCTGATGGCTACATCATTTCAGCACAATAAGCTTAATATCAGATGCTTGAGCCATCTGTCCAACTCCTCAATTAACATAGTTAGCTACTGAAACTTGAGCAATTACGGATATTATTGAAATCACATTGCAATCAAGAAACAAATCCACAACACAAAAGCAGGACAGAGGAAACCCTAAAGCCACACTGAAACAGAGCTGGCGTGAGTGAAAAGAAAAGGAAAGGCACTTCATCCAGAATGAAATGCAATTAGAACTTAATCTGGCCCATAAGATGTGTCTTGAGTCCTCATTTTGACTGTGGAGCAGTTGGAATCCTGTACTCATTAGTGTAAATGACTGTGTGGTGCAAGGAAAAAGAAAACCAAGCTCAGCACTTGTGTCCTCTATAAATAAACTTGAGAAACACCTTGGGACTGAGATGGAAGCAGAGCAGCCTAAGGCTAGGCCATGAGAAGGAAGATGCCCTTTTCTGCAAGGTTTGGACTCGAGGCAAATACCACACAATCATCTGGATAGATTAAAACCCTGGCAGATAAAACTATACTGAGCACAGTCAGTTCCTGAAAACTGGATCACATCCTATGGCTACTCCCTTATGCATGATCTGTAAATATGGGGTACAAACCATTGGATTAAAGCAGGTAAACAGGGACCCTGAAGAGACAGCAAACACTACAGGCTCTCTCAGGGTGTCCAAAAGCTGCACCACATGGTGTGTGAGGCACAGCACCTGCAGCACCTTGTGGGAAAGGGCAGTGCTGAGATGGCAGCAGCCAGGCACACGTGGCTTTGATGCTGTCTGCAGTTCTCTTGCTGTTTTGCTTGAGGACCAGGGTAAGGGTCTCACCTCACCTTCCCATAGATGGGTAAATTCAGAAATCTTCATCTAGTTATCTACAACACCTTAGTAGCCCTTAGAGGTACATAAGCATTTCTACAGCATGACTTATCTGGCACTTGAGACATTTACTGTAGAATAAGACAAATCATTGCCTATTTCTCTCCATGGGCTATAAAAGCACTGTGTATGCCCAGCTCAGCCAGACATGTCTGTACTGCAGATATCTAAATTAAGGCAACAGAGTCCTACCTTGGAGTGCTCTGATGACTGTGGTAAGAACTGTTTTCATGGTTTATAAGGGTCACAGTATTGAGGAAACAAATGATGTTGCCTACTGCAGCTGTAAGGTCTTGCTAAAGAGTTAGAAAGAAGATGCTCAAGATTTTGCCCTGACAGAAACAGCAGTGTGTTATCACACTTGAGCTCAACACAGCCTTCTTTCTGTTTGCAGAGAGAGAAATTCTGCTCCCAGTTCTAAAAAACTGTATGAAACTTAAAGATAACAAACATAAAGTTGATGTCAAAAGACATTATGGTCACACATGTCAGCAAAAGAAAGACAAGGTATAAATGAATGCACTTGGAGCAGTTTGTCCCCTCACAGCAAGCACTGCTGCACAGCATTTCATCTTTGCAGTTCATGCTGGGTTTGATATTTAAGTGTTACTGTCAGCCCCAAGTATTTCAGGTAGTGCTTCTATTTCAAGGATTGAATCCATTAAGGGAAGCAGTGAAGCTCGGATAGCTTTCCCACATGGCTTTTTGTTTTGCAGTCTTACAATCCCAGAGCCTCCACCTGCAAGTGAAGAGGAGTTCACTTTGCAGGAGAGCTGAAGGGTGTCCCCTCTACCAGCCTAAGATTTTCACTCTGGTCACTTCTCAGTCAGCTTCTGTATTTTTGCTGCAGACAATTAAGTCTGCTCTTTATTACAAGAGCCATTTTTTTCTAACTAGAGCTATTCACAGCATAACATTAATTTTCTCCTTATTTTTGCATGAATACATTGATTTGACCACAGCTACAGCCCATGATGTGTTTTGCTGCTGCAGCATTCAGGTACTTGAAATAATATTGTCATATAAAGCAGAGCTATTAACTGCAGTCTAATATCTACCACTCAGTGATGTGTGAGAGAAAACCAGGGAACTATCCCAAAGGAAAAACTCAAAACATGTAAATATAGTTTAGTGATTCAAATAATTATAATTGTTTTCAATAACTTTCAAATGCAACATTCAGATTATGAAGTTAATTCTCTGTACCCACTCATCCATTGGGTTTCCAGTTATTATAAAACCCAGTTATTACAAGGTTCTTTGTGTGGCTTAACAGTAAATGAGCCATATGTGCCAGACTGACCTTTTGTCACATTCTATTTATGAACTCAAGCCTAAAACCAGTGCTCATTACATCCAAAATCCACTTAATGCTGATACAAGACTGTCTACCTTCTTGCAATCAGAGAGATTTCCTATCTTTTAATCCTGTGTCAATACTGGGACTCTGCTACTAAAAAATAAACCCCAGCTATTGCAGGTCCTGTAGAAGTGACTTGGCTGGAGCCACTCTTCATTTTTGTTGTCTGAAATTGCAATGCTGTGGAACCTTTAAGTCCTGCCAGCATCACCAGCCACATATGCTTCTAACTGAGAGAAACCATTTGTAACGAGAACCTGAATATGATTTGGGTTCAGCTGCTGCTCACAGGATTAACTTTGCCTCCAAGTGCTTTCTGTGATTGCATCTTTCCCAGGGAGAAATCTGTGCTGCTCCCCAAGGAAGCAGAAGGCCTGAGCTGCTGTCTGCTGCAAACCAGTTATGATTCTCCTGAGTCTGGTGTGACATAGATGGATGAATAACTATTACCTTGTTTTTTAAATCCAAATATATTTACCAGGGAGTGGGTTTGTTTTGGTGGTGGTGTTTGTTTGGGATATTTTTAATAACCAATACATGATTGAAATGATGTTTTCCCTTGCATTTTCACTGAGTGACAGTCACAGCATTAGCAGCTGCCACTAAACTAAAACCAGCAAACTGTTAATCCTATGAAGGTCCATAACCATCCAGGGCCTCAACTTCTTATTTATTTCTCAGCAGATTGTTATTAAATCAGACAAACATATGCATACATTAAACACATCAGTGACCCACTATTGCCTTAGGAACTATCCCATAAACCAGCACATGCATGAACTTTATAACTCATTACCAAGTCATCCACAGGATACCAAAGTATAGAGTTCTGTTTGACTCTTCCATTGTCACAGAGCACAAAAGCAAGAGTATAGTTAGGCCAATAATTTTGCATTTCAAACAAGCTCAATTTCCACCATTCAACTGCAGAAATATTTATTTTGATTGGAGTTATTTCATAGTACAAATTCTACTGTTAAAAAGTTTTAAGACTGTTTTAATGCTTCAATAGTTTTGCAGAGTTTTGAGACTTCAGCTGAAGCCTGTTGGGACTTACTAAGCTTACTAAGTGTTTTGTGAAATTATTAACTTTTATTTTGAAAGGACTGAAAGGAAAGGTAAAAAGTTGTCATGATCTTTAAAATTATTCCTTTAAAGTTTTCTGATTTTAAACCACTTTTGTGATTTGCAGACCTTAATCATAACCAAACAGAGTGTTTTGTGAAATTAACTTTAATTTTGAAAGAACTGAAAGGAAAGGTAAAAAGCTGTCATGATCTTTAAAATTATTCCTTTTAAAGTTTTCTGATTTTAATCCAGTTTTGTGATTTGCAGACCTTAATCATAAACTTAGAATTCTTGGGGTTGCCACTCCTGCTCCAATATCTAACTTTTATGGAAACTGGAGAGGCACAGAGACTGCTGCAGTACCAAGCCATGACAAAATGATTTTATGCTACTCAACTGATACAATAAGGTGCAGAAAAATGTTATTTTGCATGGTCTTAACTGGACAGAGCCTTTAAGCATGATGGAAAGTGTGAAAAACAGGAGCCCACTGAAGATGACCAAATATACAACGTTCATATTCATGTACCTCCTTGTATATGTAGCATGTATTTCTCTCTTGCACTCTCATCTCTTATCTACCCATTTGATCCTTGTTATCTTTTTCAAACCCTCCATAACTGGGCCAAAAGAGGAGGTCTAAAAATAGACAGAAAAAAAAGAAGACATTATAAACATGCTGACACCACTTTACCTACATGTCAGGACCATCTATCATCTTCATTGCCTCAGTGAAATTGCTGGTGTGGACAGAATGCAAAGTCTGTTAGAGCAGAAGAGGTATGTGAGCACCTCTTTGGGTACCAGAGATCTAGGAGCCATAATCAGAAGATAAATAAGACCATTCCAAGTGTAATGCTGATTGTACTGTACCAAATTTGCTAATAAAACCCCTCCATGCCTGAAAGCCACAGAGCCTAAGAAAAAGTGCTTCCAAGAAGAGCTGGAGTGTGAGCTGATTTATAATGAGTGTGCAGTCAAGAAGTGAAAATGGCAAGGCAAAAGTTAACACAAGACCGGGTGAAGTCGTTAGGAGCCCACTAAGCTGTATGCAAAATGACAAAATAAGGGTGTCTAAATTCCCCTGCAAATCTGATAGACTGTGTGCTGGAAGCAAAGAAATGAGATGAACAAGGTCTCATCTGCATTAGAAAGTTTTACTGCTTTAATTAATCCAAAAACGTAATTAAAGCTGTGAAATCTTTCTAGTGTGAATGCAATTTTACTGGTTAAATGAACAAGCACTTGGAGCTCACTATGGTTCAGATCTATCATTTACCCATCTGACTGTACCCTCCTCTGGCATTTTTTAATAGACCCAGTTTTCTTCTGCAGAAGGTTCTGGCTACCAATCTAAACTTCATAGGGAAGTTTCATGTCACAGAACCCTGCTGAAATCATACAAATCTTTTAGATGATCAAAAGATCAAACTACTCACATTATTATTTATAACTTCACAGTTGTGCTGAAGTTATGTAATTTGTAAGGGTCATTTCCTCTCCCTCAACATATAAATATTTTGATTTTTTTCCTGCTAAAAAATGTCATTTTGAGGCTACAAAGATGACTGGCATACACACAAAAGTCACAGAGCATTTTATGTTGCTGGCAAATTTAGCAGAGATTCTTTCTGTTGCTTTGCATTCACTTTCCAACTGATCTAGTTCAAATCTCCATCCACAACAAATATATAGTTACTCCAATCTTTCCTCTGCTTGTCGTCATCCATTTCTCTTTTAGCTGGGATCACTATATCAACACCTGCAGGATCTGAATAGCCCCAAAATTTGGAGAACCAGATTCCCAAAGGGTTCTTGCACCTTCAGCTGACTGTGGCTGCAACTGCTTTTACTTGCTGTTGGCACAGCAGCTTCCCTGAGTGAAAGCCCTCAAAGGAGCCTCAATGGAACAGCATCAATCAGGACTCCCAGCTGACAATCAGGAAATGGAATAGGATGTTACTCATGCATGTGCTCAGCATATTCAGTGGGTGGATATTAGTTTGGATTTTGTTCAGTATTGGTGCATTATGACTTGGCTGTCAAGGTAGAATGCACCTGTTACACCACTGTGATCTTACAGACTTATGATTAATGGGAAGAAACTGTCAAATAAGAGGCAAACTGAGTTTTCCATCTATGATTAGGACGAGGTGACCTTCTCTCTTTTAGAACCGAATACATAAGCAGTTAGAGCATTTGGTATCTCTTCCCTCCCGAGACTCTGTGGCATATGGGGCCCTGTTAGATAAGAGCACTCAGCTGTCATGTTCTGCTGGAAGAAAAGCATCTCCCTGCTATTCAGGCAGCAATATTGATGGATGTCAATCAGCTTCCACAAGACTGCAAAATGGCTAAGGAAGATGGTACTTTTGCATTCATGTTCACATGGGAAGATGAAAGCTGCCAGTACTCTGGAGAAATTCATCTGCACTTTACACAATTTGGGTTTCACACACTGTGTTTAGCAGCACATCAAAATTCAGGTCTAACTGATTTGCTTTTTACTGCTGTTAAATGGAGTACCTTTTAAAAAGTTGCCTCTGTATATACATCAATATATAGACAAACAGATGAACACACATTCCTGTGGATATGCTCTTGAAAATGGAAGGGCAAAGCAATTCCTCAATTACCCACAATTTGTAATCAATGACACAATATTTTGCATTAACTGCTTCATTCCAGGTGTCCCCAAGGCAATAGAAAGATTTTTCATCTAAGAAAACTTTATCAAGGAGGACATTCAGCAGGCTAAGTAGGCTAATTTAAAGAGTGAAGGACAAATAATTTCTCACTTCTAATTCAATTTTGAAGACTGTTTATGCTGGCTTAATATATATTGAGCTGTAATGAGAAGCTTAGAGCTTTTTGCTGCAGCACAGTGTATTCAGAAATTAAAATTTATAAACAGAGGCTATTAAGAATCAATGCATACATGGTCAGCAACAGGCACTTAGAGACAGAAAATGGATTTGAGTATGGATTTGAGTAGCACCTTGATCAGAAACTGCTCTCCCCTCCAAACCAAGGGGGGAAGCTATGAGAAAGTTCTTTATGTGGAGAACATGGAGATTACAGAAAAGTTTACCTCAAACCCATTAAAATTCCTCTCAATACTTTTTCTAGTAATTCGACTTGTTGAGTAACTAGAATTTTGTTTTGAAAAATTCAAATGTCTCTTCAATTTGAAATATGCTTTATTTTGCAACAATCTAAATATTTCCTTCTGAAATAAGAAAATCAGATATGGTTGAAACATGGTTTTGAAAAAAAAAGGTCTCTGCTCTTTTACTACTTATTTCATCTTGATAGACGAGTTTTCCTCACAAAGCACAGCTCTGTCAGAATTGTCTAGCTTTAATAAACTCACTCAGAATGGTGACAAAACTGAAACATATCCTGCTTTGTGGCAGTTGTAACTCACACAGAAAACTTGAGAGTGTAAATAGATGCTTTTCATGGTTACAGGCAGATGAGACAAAACAGACAAAGAAACTTTCTCAAGCTTCATTCCCTCCACATCATTTCTCAATGTATTTTCCAGTGTAGTTCCCAAAACCTTTTCCCAAGGTTGGAATAGGTCAAAATTATTATCTTCAGTTATTCTATGTGCCTAAAATTATGATTCAGCAGAGCAATTAAGTATGATTAAAGAGAGAGATACATTAGTGGTACTACTCACTCCAGTGGGGACGTGAGCAAATGCTTGAAGCTGAGCACCAAGCACACACTCTGGTCCTTACCATGGGCCCAATTGCAATGTCTTCTCATCACTGAGCAGAACTCTACCTCAACCTTCAATAAGAGCCTCATTACTTGGTATGAGTAAAGTTAATTGGCACATGGTCCCGTTCTCTCCAAATGAAGGTTTTAAAAAGCTTTTTTTTGCACATCACAGCAAGGCCAAGGTCTTTCAAAGGGTTTTGTGGCTGTGCAGATGAAAGGGTAGACAGAAGGAAAAGCCAGTCTAAGAAACGAGTGCTCAGGGTTTAAGGTTATGCTGTCTCTGATTCAGACTGGTTTCCTCAAACAGAGGGTCTCACATCACCCTCCAACCTTCTATCAACGTGGCACAGATCGCTCTGGTTTTCACCAGAAATCTCAGCCTTGAACAGAGATGTCTCTTTGAACATAAACTTTCAGAACATATGTATGTTCCCACAGCTGAGAAACTAAAAACTTCCCAATCAACACTTCAGAGTGAAGGCTGCAAGAAACATTGCAGAAGTGAACAGCTAAACTGAAAATTTATACAGGATGGTAAATAAGGATGGTATGAACTCACTTAAATGGTACATGGCACTGGCATAAATCAGCACAGGCTGATTTAAGGAACATAATCATCAGGATGAATCCTGGAATAATCCTGAAGAAGTAGAGCATCTCTGCTTTAGACACAGCTGGTGCCCCAAATGACAGAAAACCAAACATTAATGCCACTATCTTCTATGGGGAATTTCACTGTGTGACTGCCTAACATGAATTTCAAAAGCTCAGAGACTTTATCCAAAGGCTATTGAGGATGTTTAATTAAATATAACAGTGAAATGGCACTTGCTTGTGCTTGAAAAAAAATCTAATTGCAATATTAGTACATTACTATTGCCAAGCCCAGGAAAAAAAAATAAACTTGTGAAGAAAAGTGTCAGTTTTCAAAAATTAATTTTTTCTCCCTGCCTTCCTTGTAAATTGCAAATTAAAAACTGCTGCTAATCTACATTGTTTAGTTTCCCTGAGGCTGCTAAAACAAATCATAACTCCCTCTATAAAAACTTCAATAAATAATGGAACAAGATACCAGATTTTCTTCCATAAGCCTCACAATTGGACACATTTCCATCATAAGTATTACTGTCAAAACTGAGGAAGGTTAGTGCTGTACTTGAAGAATGCAGAGCTACTACAAGGGGATTTTTCTCACCTAACTAATCCTCTGTAATCAAAGAACAGAGATAGAAACTGCCATCCCACAACGTTTTCAGCTATCTCAGAAATCAGTTCACTCTCTGCTGTCAACTTTCTTCCCAGATTTTGACTGCAGAAGTGAATTCATTTGCATTAATGTACTATATTTAGAATCTGATCTATAATCTTATAATGATAAAATGTGGTAAAAACTAATTCTGGAATTGCCATCAGGTCACACAATCTTCAAGTCACACTATCCTTTTTTCCCCAAAGAAGCTTGAATGTTTTATTCCCTGGCACAGCCTTTCTGAAGAACTGTTTAGAAAATGCTGTGATGGAAATTTTACTTCCCTCCTAAACTATGTGGTCTCATACTTCTCTTTAATTGACAAGCCAGGACAGCTAAAGCAGCTAATACCATTTAATTGACTTAGGCTTGGCAATGCTCCAAAACAATGAAGAAAAGCTTGAAAAAAATCCATCCTTCTTCCCTCTTCCTTGCATGCAAAACTAAGAGACAAAACTCAGTGAGGATTTATTATGTGTATACCAAGTAGTTAGGTGTCCCATTATCTTAAAAGCACCGGTGAAATTTAATATGTTAATCCCTCGAAACCCTTTGAAAAATCCCAATCTAAAAGAATGAGTTGCCTGTTCCTTAAGGAACCATTCATTATAGCAATATTGACTGTGTATTAATTTAATCCATACACTTACACTCAATTGGAATTTGTTAAATACCTGCTACCTGCTAGGTATGAACAACTCTGTAAGCATCAATGAGATTTCCAAGTGAGTGTCACAGGCAAAGCTGCTGGGATAGACCAACTATACATTACCATGGAGAGTGGTCCAGACAAAAAGGTAAATGCCTGAACTACTTTATCACAGAAGCTCAATAGAGCAATGAGTCCTAATAAGCTTAAGAAGTTGCTTGAGGAGAGTTTAAACAGGAAAGCAAGGTGGAATTGCACAGTGGGAGGATTAATCACTTATGCAATGATTATAAAAATTGCTATTTAATATTCAACTCACCCCATCCTTTAAACATTTCTTCTACAGCATGTTCTATAGAAAGGTGAGTGTACACTCCCTCCTTGTCCCTAAGGGTTTGTCTGGATCTAGTCTTAGATGTTGACTTCATTTTATATGTTTGTCCGGAGAAGAGCAACGAGGCTGGGGAAGGGACTGGAGCACAAGTGCCATGAGGAGAGGCTGAGGGAGCTGGGGGGGTTCAGCCTGGAGAAGAGGAGGCTCAGGGGAGACCTTAGCACCCTCTGCAACTCCCTGACAGGAGGTTGGAGTCAGGTGGGGGTTGGTCTCTTCTCCCAGGCAACCAGCAGCAGGACAAGAGGGCACAGACTCAAGCTCTGCCAGGGGAGGGTTAGGTTGGATATTAGGAAGAGATTTTTTACAGAGAGAGTGATCAGGCATTGGAATGGGCTGCCCAGGGAGGTGATGGATTCACCATCCCTGGAGGTTTTCAAGCTGAGACTGGATGTGGCACTTAGTGCCATGGTCTAGTAACCACAGCACAGTTGGACTCAATGATCTTGGAGGTCTTTTCCAACCCGGTTGATTCTGTGACTCTATGACTTACTGAGATTGGGGCATCATGATATTCAAGCTATTTCTATTATTTAGCACATCTTTGCTCTTATGGTTCTTTCTGTAACATTTTTTTCTATAATGTCATGAACTTGTGCACTGAATTGTTTTCAGGAGCAACATGAATTAAGTATAAAGCTAACATAATTGGAATTTCAATCATTATTTAGCTGCTTTTCCCCTTTGTCCAAGTCTGAAACCCAATGCACAAATTTGCATTGGCAATGCAATAGCAGAAAAAAGTGAAATACTTTTAATAAATTATTCTGAAAGATATTAGATAGAGGTCAATTCCCAATTCTTTTGAACTCCATCACAGAGCTCTCATTTAATTTTCTGGGAATAGAATTTGGCCCCAATCACTTATAAAATGGGATTAAACTTTTGGCTTTCTTCCCAGAACCTGGAATGAAAGTGCACCTATGAAAATCTGCAGAATCATAAAACAGAGCTTCCTAAAGAAAGGAAAGCCTTATGTGTAGCTTTATGAAATGGATTTTTTAGTTCCTTCGATTGCCACCTTCAACATCAGCCAGCTTATTCTGTGATTCATAAATTAATTAAAATGCCTGAAGCCAGAAGCAATTTCTTGAACTTGCCTCAAATCTGTGGGGTTTCCACATTCAAACATTTTCCAGCATGCATTTCAAATTGCAGAGTGAGTAGGAGCAGCTATCATTTCTGTAGGACCATAATAAAGGTCAAACATTTGTTAGATTGAAAGTGACATTAATACCTTCTGAATTCTTATTAGAATAGGTCCATCATGGTATCATTTTCTTGGAGAGTAATAGGTCACCTGTCAAATCTATCACCATGTCTGTCTTTATTTTCCTACTTTCATGCCAGGACCAAAGAGGACAGAAGGAAATCAAAGAAATAAACTCCTCAAAAGCACTGATTTGACAATTTTAATTAAAGTCACATGTTCAAGCATGTGGCAATCCATTACCTGGAAATCCTAGAGTTGGTTCTTCATGCTACACTGACCTAAAGAAAGTGGAGTTGAATATAGGACTGCACAAACCATTTGCTTTCTTACATAACTACCAACTCAAGAAATTTCTTAATCCAAAACATATGAAAGACCAGATTTCAGCTGGGGCTGGCTCCTTACCCAAGAGAATTAAAGAATCACCCTCATGGTGTGATAGCCTGGCCTGAGATTCAAACAGGTTATAGAAAGGAATTTAGTTTTCCACTCCTGGCCTGAAGCAGTGAGGATGGAGGTATAAGCAACAGGCAGAAATCTGATTCCATTTCACCTTCACACCTCCTAATCAGGGAGATAGAGTTGTAGGAGATTCCAGGTACCTCATCCCATACCCCACACATAGTCAAATACTTCTACAGACCTGACATTTACCATTTGCATGATAAATACTCAGTAAATGCTAAGGGAAGGATCAGGTGTCAGTCAAATCACTGATACTATTCTATCCCCTCCAGACCTGTAGCTCACAGAAATTTCTCACTCCTCATAGGAGACATGGATGGACTATACTTTCTGTGACAGCTGGGCATCTCAAAGCATCATCATATTTGGTTAGTAGATGAGTATATACTTTTCAAAAGGCATTTACAATAGGAGAAAAGCAATAAAATGAAAAATGCAGTGAAAAGAATGACATATTTTACCCAATGTAGTCACGCTGCTGGTTTCAAATATCAATGAGAGCTAGCCAAGTTACTTGTGGTTTATGTATTTGTGCATGTTGGTTTAAGAAGAACATAAAATTATGTAAGTGGAAAATATATTATGCTAACTGCAGAAGGCAAGTCAAGCAAGGAAAAAAAAAAAAAGAAAATGGAGGAATTTGCTCCTGTGTTTCTTGTCACTAAGAAGTAACTCCAGATTTTTTTTAAAATCAGTCCAAGGCACAGAAGAGAAAAATCCATTATTATAAGAGAAGGAGGTGGAGAAGAGAGAGAATGGAGGCGCCAACATTTCTAAGAATCAATAAAGGATGAAAATATAGAGTGGCCAGGGCAAAACAGGAATAATTTCCATAAACTTTTCCAGTTTTACACTCAGGATAAGTCAATGATTGTCTGAGCCGCAGGCATCAAATTTAAAAGATATGAAACTAATAGCAACAGTCAGAATTCACAGGAAAACAAATCCATGTTGTTTGAACAGGACTGTTTGAGAAACAGAAACACACTGCCCCAAAATCAGCTGTGTCCCAATGGCTTCAGGGGAGCAACACTGGATTTTACCAAGAGAGACAAACAGCCTCCCTGTCTGTAACAGGACGGAACAAATCTCCTTCCTCTGAATTCCCAGATCCAAATCTAGGCACCAATTTTTGCAGCTGAGATTTCACAGTGAGTACAGACATTTTTAGCAGCAAGCATTCCAAATTCCTTTCTATAATTTCACAAAACATGCAGTTCTGATTCACTGTGAACGTAGTGCACCACATCTCCCCACAGCACCCGAAGTGTTGGTAGTGATAACTTTTGTAAAGAACTTTCAAAAACTGTTCTATAAAGGGAGTAAAGTGAATTTTGTTTGAGAAGAAGAGATGTAGTTTAGTCACTGGATAAAAAATAGATTCTTCTCTAAATAAGACTATGCTGCAGTGAGATGAGATTAGCCATTTTTAGTGATTTATAGTCGTATTCACAGATTGTAAGCTGAACACAGGATGACATAAGTTACAGGAATGAAGGAAAGCTTTGAGGAAATGAATCAAAGTCCTGAAAATGCAGACAAAGTCTCTTCTTATTATTTGCATATCAACATGGAGGTTTTTTTTGACCTGAATGATTTTTCATCCTGGTCTAAAATACATTTGTCAGTTCAGCTTCCATGGGTAGAATTAAGCTGATAGAAGACCAATAATACTCTTAAGGAGGGAGAATAGACAATCCTAGCAGTACACATGTAATTGCAGCAGTATCTCCTTCCCTGAAGCACTCTCTTTCCTAATATCCAAATATATCCCAAGAATACAAGTAATTATTTTTCTAGCTGTTAAATGTAGCAAGTTTGGAATCCTCCAGGTTTTATCCTATGCTGTAAAAACTTCTGTATCTGCTACACATGAATATTATTACAGTGTTAGGAAGTTTTCCCTGGGTTTAGCTGCCTGTTAAAAGATTGTAGAAAACTGTATCCTGTATTTAAAAATCCATTATTAATACCATATTAGCATTTTGAGTCTCTAAGGAGGTAGATGTTGTTGCAGGTTACCCACCAAGAATCTACTTTCAGTAATGAGGAGCAGAACTCTGACATCTGTCAGCCAAGTAAATTCCACTGTTTTGTAAATATTGATCAAACAATCATGGCTAATGATACAACTCTAAGTGAATTAGACAAATGCTCCCACATGGCTATCAATTTAATTTCCCAGGCTAAATTAGCTTCTTTTGTAAAGCAAAACCCTTTTAAGAAAGATAAATTGTTCCATGACATCAATGTCCATTTCAATTATGGCTTTATTCTGGTCAAGGCTGCTCTGCATAATACACCTGCTGTTCACCTGGTTATGCTGGAAGAAAATACAGTGGGAACCACATGATGCTAACCTTGAACACTCATTTCCCATTTCTCTAAAACATGGGATAGCTGATGTAAATGATACCCAAGAAGTAATTAGGGTTTTTTGCACCAGTCGACACAGTCAGTTGAGCTGAAATCACCATTGAAAGAAAATACACTGATTGGATTCACCTTAGCACATCCACATTTCAGAACAGCTCTGGAGATCAGATCTGCCAGCTGAGCATGAGCTAGGTGCAAACTGGGGAGCCAAAATGCACCAAAATGATCCTTGCAAATGGGCAGCATCTTAAAAACAGACTAATTACCTCTGAGAGTTAATTCATGCATCACTCCACAGCCTATTCCAGTGGAGACAAAACTGCTTGGGGTTCAGCTCAACTGGTCTCAAAAAAGCAAGAAGGGAGAGCCAGGGGAGGTTTTAAATTGGCCCCATTTAGAGAAACAGGCAGCTCTTCTCAAACCTGCCCTCCCTCCAGAGCTGACATACTGCTCACTAGTAGGGCAGCAGCTCCCCACTGACTTCAGTGGACTTTGGAAAGCTTGATATGGAATGTGTAATGCCTTTTTATTTCCATGGTTTAGTCTTTATTAGCAGCAATTCATTAGTGTTGAGAGACTAGAAACACTCCTTAAAATGAATCTCATCCAAAGGAGCCTATTTATTTGCATACAGTTTATTTCAAAATGTTTAAGTTAAAATAATTTTTGTAAACATCATTACATTTTGAACTGGATTTTGTGACAAAATGGCTATTAACTCTCTCTCTCTTTCATCTTTTCCTTGATACATTCTAGTTGCTTTTAGTGCATGGAAGGAAAAAAAAAATCTGAGTAGGTAGTTATTCACAATTATAAGTACTTTTCCCCTCATAAGAAAGACAGCTGCTGTTTAAATGGGCTTGTCTCAGATGAGGAAAGAAAAAGCTTTAGCACTGTTCTGTACACATATGGGCTGCCCAGCAGAAACAGAGCACAGCATGAGCCTCAAAGTCCTGTTGTTACATTATGCAGAAGCAGACAGTAAAAAAGGAAGAGGTTATAGAGGCAATTTGCATGTTGCATTTAGAGGTTAATAAAGCTCTTTTTTGAAGAGAGGGGTCAGCTTTTTAGGATATTTAGGTGGCTAACTCAATAGGAGTAAAGTGCCTAAATGCCTTTCAATCTCCCTTATGGTGCTCCCTTTGACAATTTAATTTCAAGAAGTGTGATGTTATCAGAACAATGAAGCAAGTCATATTTAGACTATGAGAAAACTTTTGTGTTGCTTTTTCTCTAATTGCTTGGTGTCTTTCTGTATATTTGACCCCATTTTGGAAAGGCACAGTCCAAGGAGCCATTTAAACAAGTGAGAAGAGAATTTGCTGTATAAGCACAGGGAACTCTATCAAACAAAATATTTGAGAAATTTGGTTGGAGGGCTGCAAGTACCTAATGGATAAGAGCCACAAAATATTTGAGAAATTTGGCTGGGGGGCTGCAAGTACCTAATGGATAAGAGCTGCTTGAAACATCTTTCAGACCTTAAAACACTACAGCAGTGTCCAAGCTAAGAAAATGCTCATCCCTTACGAATGTCATCAGTATTACACAATTCTGCACGAGGAACTCACCTCTTCCTTAAAACTATCTGACCTGATGACTCTGCCTGCTCCATAAACACTTAGCAACAGGTCAGCCAAAGGCTTGGGCTACATTTTACTGCTGGTCCAATGTTACATGCACTGGGAAACCATTTCTGTCTGTCCTGTCTTGTAGGCACCCAGTTCTAATCTCTGTGTTATATGTCAGCACACAGAATCACAGAATCATAGAATATCCTTCAGTTCAAATCTCTGTGTTATATGTCAGCACATAGAATCACAGAATCATAGAATATCCTGAGTTGGAAACAACCCACAAGGATCATCAAAGTCCATCTCCTGGCCCTGCACAGGACCTCCCCAAGAATCAAACCACAGGCCTGAGAGCATTGTCCTGGGCTGCATCCACAGGAGTGTGGGCAGCAGGTCAAAAGAGGTGATTATTCCCCTCTGCTCTGCTCTGGTGAGGCCCACCTGGAATACTGCACACAGTTCTGGTGTGCTCAACATAAGAAGGACATGGAAATGATGGAGCAAGTCCAGAGGAGGCCATGAAGTTGCTCAGAGGACTGGAGCATCTCCCCCATGAAGACAGGCTGAGGAAGTTGGGACTGTTCAGCCTGGAGAAGAGAAGGTTGTGTGGAGACCTCAGAGCAACTTTTCAATATCTGAAGGGCCTACAAGGAGCTGGAGAGGGACACTTTGCTAGGAACTGCAATGATAAGACAAGGGGTAATAGATTCAAACTGAAGGAGGGGAAGTTTAGGTTAGATATTAGAAAAATGTTTCTTACTGTGAGGGTGGTGAGACGCTGGCACAGGTTGCCCAGGGACGTGGTGACTGCCCCAACCCTGGATATGTTCAAGGCCAGGCTGGATGAGCCTGGAGCAACCTGCTCTGGTGGGAAGTGTCCCTGCCCAGGGCAGGGGGTTAGGACTGAATGACCTGTAAGGTCCACTCCTACTCTTAAATTCTGTGCTTCTATGATTCAAACACGCTGCATCCCTTCCCCTCCCAGTCCACTGATGACTGAATACATTACAATTTTTAACACTACAACCTATTTACCCTCTTGGAATGATCAAGGATTATTCTTTTAGCAAGAAATCTCTTGTTAACTGTCATCTCTCATCTCTCAGGGGTCACGTCATGTGTCACCTGAGTCTGTGGCTGCTCTGTTTGCAGCTTGTTCTTGTGTTCATGAGAAAATCACCTCTGCTTTCCCCTTCTATTTAATACAGACACCTCCATCCAATTTGCAGTGCTGTTGTATGAAAAATTTCCCAGAAGTTTTCAAGCATTATTGTGAATAATTGATTGCCACCCTAGGGCTGGCCAGAAAATGGAACATCTCCTCCATGACTCATTCCAACATTTATTTTCGTTCTGAATCCAAAGGAAAGTCAATGAATCAAAATGAATTGTACAAACTCATGTAAACATTTCCTTATAATAAACATGATCCTATGAATCATTTAAATGAAAGTATTTCCAGGAAAAGATTGATCTTTTTATAAACACTTGTTATCTGGGAAACAGGTGATGATGGGAAGGTTGATTTATGATCACACACAATCAGATCATGGAGAATGGGATGAAGCAGTTACATCTCCAGACTGCCAGTCTCAGAACCAATTATTTAAATTAAAATCATGCCATGTGTGGCTTTCAAAAGGTTTATTTGGCATTTCTGCCAGGCATCCCTGCAAAAACTCCTCTCCCTCTTTGCATGCCTATACACATCACCCCACACACAGACCTCATACCCCCCAGCTAATCAATATTGCTCCTTGACCAATTAAAGATGAAGTTTTTCTTCGATACAATGTAGAAGTTAATTTGCAGGCAATAATTTGTTTTCTTTGCAATTTCTTAACCCTCCAATCTACCATAATATTTTGGATGTATGGACTTGTATACATCTCTAAAATGGAGATGCTGCTGTACATGCACTGCTAAAAGCCAATTTAATACTTAACCTGGGTAAAGAACTATTTAACAGCCAGTACAGGGAATGGTGTACTGGAGAATGTTCTCTTTTGGATGCCTTCTTTGGGTACCATTATTGTGGGTTTTCTGTGGTGGTTTTTTTTCCTCTGAACTGGGTCAATATCTGCCTCATTAATTGCCTTCTGAGATTTGACCCATTTTTCTGAGTAGTCCTCTGAGACCTCTCAAAAAGGATGAAAGCACAGTCCAAATTACTGGTTTGGGGTTTTTTAGGCTGCCTGAATAATCTCAACAGTTATCTGAATAAACAGGAACAATTAAATCAAGCCTTGCAGTATGAAAATCCACATGAAAAAATAGGCAAAGCTTGAATTTTGGGGGAGTTAAAGGTCAAAGAGCTGGGATAGGACTGGTGATCTTCCTGCAGTTCTGTCCAGGCCCCACGTGGGAAAGGGGGCATAGAAGAACACATTTATGCATTTTATTCTGTAGAGATACAGGCTTTTTTTTTGATGTAAAGTTGCCATAGCACTTTCATTCCTCAGAGTACAAGGAATCCAAGAGAAGTAACAGCCTGGCATTCCCTACAGCACAACTTTGATCAAAAACAAACAAACACTAATACTCTTAATTCTGAAAATTGAATGCTGCTGTTAATATACTTAGTTTCTTCTTAATATCATCAACGAACAGTAGGCTAAAAAGCAAATTTAAAAGGGGCAATTTTCTTTGATTAATTGAATTGTCAAAAGCAAATCAGAGTGACTGAAGAAACTGAAGAGGCAAGATAACGTCGCTCATTTGTTAACATGGGAAATACTTTGCTTTTTCCTCTCCTGGAGCCTGTTGCACTTCTCATGGATTAGCTGCCTATTGGATAAATTATATGTCTGAATTTATTCACATTTTCTGACATCCATAAATTCATCACTAAAACAAATTATAGATCTTACAGAAAGTCTTTTGTGGGATTTTATTTTTTTTTACCGTTGCCTTCGTTGAACATTGAGAGAATCAGTTCTGAGTGTGTTTGCTTAGCTGACATGTGTAAACATCACTTTCTAAATTCCACTGTGATATTTGCAAAAAAACAGATCTGCACTTTCAGCAGTGACACTTCATGTCCTGAGACAGTTAGACAGATATAAACAAAGAATCTGAGTCACTGAGAAAGAGAAAAAATTATTCAATACCAGAAAAAGTCTCTATTTGTGGGACAAGGAAATGCTGGTTTGAGATATGCAGAATGATGCAGTCATAAATTCTCAGGGCTTTTGTTTAAGCCTAGAAGATTCAAGATCCAATTCAGTATCTTTTCCTTTTTTTTTTTCTTTCTTTTCTAAGAAGCCTGTGTTCCCTGCCACAATTTCAGTTTGCAGGTATTTGTCTCACTGTCATAAACCAAAATTTTCCACATACTCTTTCTCCTTTTTTATGAACAAACATTTTATTGTTTCAGAACCAGCTTCAATTCTAGTGTAAATTCAAATAACATCAGCTGGATGAGTCAACAGCAGCCAAATGAAGAATCTACCAGACATTCCTTTCCCCAGAGACAATGTAATAAGCAATAGCCTTTTCTGACTCTGGACATTTTCTTATCTGATTGAATTTGGAAAAATACAGATGGTTGTACAGATTGAATCTCACAAGTATTCTAAACCAAAACTAGACATCACTGTTCACAGCAATTATTTTTCCTCAAATATATCAAAGCCACATCCCTAAGTCTTCAAAGGCCCCTACTAAAAATTGAAGCAATTTTAGTTACTGCATCTGTGTTTCCCACAGGCTACAGCTAAGCTTACTGGAATCAGAGTTTAAACTGCACAACTGCTGGGAGTTGGCTTAGCAACAGACATTAATTTCAGCAATGCTTTTGTGTTAATTAGTCTTTAGAACTGAACACATTGCTATTAAATACCGAGCTGTGATTGGTTTCCTGCGTGGCCTGAGAATGATGCTCGTGGCTCTGAGCGTTGTATAAGAGGCTAACAGAAGAGATATCGTGACATTAAAGCTTTGTATAGGCAGTTGCAACTGCCAGTGTAGAAGACAGCAATCCCAAACCTGCAAAAAATTTATCTTTTAATAACTTTGGCACTGATGGAACTGCAACATTTTCAGAATTTAGATATGGATCCAGATCATAGTTTCATAACTGACCTAAATGACTCTAATGGTTCAAATTAAAACTCCACATCCAAACATCTGCAGCTCCTCAAAACATGACCTAATGAACCATGACCAATTCAGCAGGTCATAGCAGAATCACGAGCACTGAATATCTACCAGTGCTCTGCAGAGCAGAGTTGTTATTTTGTTGTTCTAAAGAGATGACTAAAAATATTTTCACAGCAGCTAATTGCGTAAAAGCACAGAGTGACAGATACGAACAACTTCAATTTTTCAAAAGCATAAGGAAAATTACTGAGAAGCTGTGCTGTGAGAGCAAAAATAAATTCCATAAATTGGTGTTGGGAATAACAGAAGAAATCCAGTATTGGCTTGGAGTGCAGCATTTACATAAGATGTGAAGGGGGAAGAAAGGGTAGGACCCAGATCAAAGAAAGTATGGACTGTCTTACATCTTGATCTTTGTCTATAGCAGAAAGCATGTGTAAGACATTTTAATTTGGTTGCAGTTCTTCAGTAGAAAACCAAAGAAAATAAAGCTCAGAGACACTACAGAGTAGCTGGGGAATTTATCTGAATCCATTTCTATGAATCTGTTCAAAGAGAAAAAGAAAAAAAGAAAACAAACCCAACAGATAAAGCAGAATGAAGATCTCACCCTAAGTGAGCTCTAGCAGAAAGGAAGCCCAAATTTGCCTCAGAAAATCCATCTGGGTTGAGGATGGTTAGGCTACAAAAGGGCTAGTCAAGAGGAGAACTTAAAAGCAGGACAAAGAAATAAAGTAAAAATGTCTCCTGACAAGTTAATCTAGCAGAATTCTTCAACATGAATAGCAAACAGCACACAGCACTGAGTTTGTGGGATGCTGGGGTTTAGGGATGGGGAATATCCAGACTGACTGGAAGAACCACCCAGCTCTGCAGTGGGACAAGGGAAGCACCAGTCATGAAATCATAGCTCTACATATTTTGTGGTAAAATGTATTTTCTTGACTTAGTGAAACAATTCCAGTGGCAGCTGCTGCATTTGCCTCTAAGAAATGTTAGAAATGCCACCACAATCATTAAGAAAAGTTCAGGATCAAATGACATATCACTTTATAGTAACATCTGTTTAGGGGAGGAGTTGGGGGAGCAATGGAGGGGCAAAATAAGAGAGCTACGTCACATCTGTGCAATAAATTTCTGCTTGAAAAAGCAATTTATTGAGTCACTGGGAAAACCAGAGCAGCAATGAATGTCACAGTATGAAGTATCACTCCAAGGTAACACTACATAGTTTGCAAGTTCATTCTTCAGAAGAGCTCTGTGTTCCACAGCCTAATTCTCCTAAAACAAGTTACTGGAAAAGTAACTTTTCAGGGGATGTCTGCTCCAGGTCAGTCCTATTTGCAAAGTGTTTGGAAAAATCCATTCCCTTCCTTCTCCCTTCAAACAAAAGCAATGACTGTAATTCCAGCACAAACAACTGACTGCACTTCTTGGCAGATTTCCCAAATGAACAAGGATGAGATTATCAAAGACATCTAACAGATCCATGAATTTACATCCCATTAAAAATGAATGGGCATTGGGTGTCCAAATTCCTTTCTAAAGATGTTTGTATCTTTAGATGAGTTTCCTGCTTTACAGTCATGACTGTTCCCAGGAGTTCCCACACTTGTCCATTGTGGCATGAAGAGTGAATTAGGATAGGCAGCTCCAGGAGAACTGAAAATCATGGATTTAAACTCAATCAAATGGCCACGTGAGCCTGACTTTGATGATTTTCCTGTGCCACAAAACACTGTAAAACCAGCATCAATGAAAGCAAGCATGATGATTAATTACTGATCCTGATTGGGATATTTTCCTTGCTAACATCATGGCCAAGTTCTCCTGCCTTTATTGCAAATTCACTCTTGCATTTTCCAGATATTTTCTAAATGGAATAAGATCTAATCCCTGCAAAATAATAATAAAAAAGTACTAATGGCAATGTCTTTTATACAATTTATCTCACTAACCATCGTTTCTGTGCTGTGGTGCACTACCAAATCTTCAGGTCCACTTCTACAGAGGAGAGCTCCAGTGCTTGAGAAGGGGCATGGGAGCTGAGCTGGCTCAGGAACTCCAGTCCACAAAAGGGAGGGTTTCTGAGTCATTTCAAAAAGCAACAGAATGCAAACTCTTTGCCGTAAGCTTTTTTATCACTACAGAGCAGACAGCACAGTGAGGTCAGAGGGACTCCTTTGGATGTCTGTGTTTAAAAGAACAGGAACATTTTGTTCACATTTTGATAGCTTGATACCAACTAAAAACCTGAACTCTATTTCATTCATTTTGGTCTGTTGGGTTTTTATTAAAAAAATGAAATATCTTCAGAGAACAGGAAAAAAACACGCCTAAACTCAGCTTAGTTGAGGCAGAGTGTTCATTCTCCACCTGGAGTGCTTGGGCATGTCTAGGCTTTGCTTTTCCTTATTCAACAAGTGATGGGACTGAGGAGCTCTCCACATTTTCCAGGCTTCACCTCATCCCAGACAGTGCCTACTGATCTGCCTGCAGCTAACTGCATTGCCTTAGACAAGGGTCCCAAAGGCTGTGACAGAACCCTGGGAAAAATGATGGTTAGGGTGAGCCTGGACTGCATTTGGAGCAAATGAGTTGGAGTCTACTGAGCAGATTCTAGCAGGCAACAATTTTGTCTTAATTTTAAGAAGAATTTTCTTCTGAAACTTTTGGCTGCAAAAAAAATGTTCTGCATCTCCCTCTGAAAACAATGACAGATTCATTATCTCAGGAGAATCTTTAATGGGAGAGCCTTAAAGTAGTATTTAAACTATCTAGTGTCCTTTTCTTCCAGTTTTGAAATGCCAAAATAAGCTGGCTTTTTTCTCTTGGGAGGGAAATAATGTGTCTGTCTACCTCACATAAATAAGGGAGAGAAGCAAGAGTAAGGAAGAGCACAGCTCCTAAAAATCCTGAGCACATCACTCACAGCAATTCTCCTGAGCTTTTGAGAACTGAAAACATGGAGCTGACAAAGAATGTTGCACTTACAAAACAGGAACATTTATCAGCAGCTGTGTTTTTTTTTTCTAGATCTGTGATGAGAAGTAATTTTGCATTCCAAGTTTCTTCCATTATTTTTTTTTCTAGATCTGTGATGAGAAATAATTTTGCATTCCAAGTTTCTTCCATTCATTTTGCACCTGGGCAATAATTTTCACAGGTATATTCTCTTTTTTTGTCCTTCCCCCCAGAAACTGGTGTACCCATTTCTTGGTATAAAGAAGAAAGCAGATCTTCCATCTCCTCTCAGATATGAGAGACTTTTACTCCTGCAGTGCTGGAAGCTTTTACCACCTAAGAAGAGAGTGGTGGGGCCATCAGTCTCTCAGCTGCCAGACAGTCCTCACGGCAGCACTAGTTGCAAAGTCACCTCTCTGCCTTCAGTGAGATGTCATAGGAATGAAAAATGGAAACAAAAAGTATTCTGCAACTGCAGAAGGGAGATCTTAAAACAAGAGTCAGTTCTGGAAACTCCTGCAATTGCTGCTAGCTCACCTACTAAGGCAATTAAGTCTGCAGTGCTGTCTGCTGTATAATGCCACAACATGTGCCCCAAAAGCCAAATAATAGGAAAGATAAATTCAGCACATGATTTATTCATAGCATTTTATGAATGAAAAGTAAGCCAGTTATTAGGAATTAAATTAATCTTAGAAACTGAGGAGATTTGGATAAAACTCCTAGTGTTGCTAGTTTTGCCATAAACCTTGGTGGCCTTGAACAAGGTTCCTAAATTCTCTGTGCCTCAGTTTCCCATCTGGTACTTGGGAATGGCACACCAGCATTCAGGGCTTTGTCCATCTCACCAGTGTGGGACCTACACTGCTCAGTCTGAGAAGTGTTTGGGGTCACTTCAGCAGAACCATTTGGAAAGTAGAGCTGGTTGCATTACATCTGAAATAGAGGTTGTAGGTCTATCCTGCTCCTGGGTGTGGGTACATGTCCCTGCTGCTTCCCAGTCTTACTGGAGGGAGGAGATATGGCCCAGCACCCTTTGCTGGGGGTAAATCCCAGAGAGCAGCTCTGGGAGGGAACATCACTGCCTTAAAAACAGAGAAACAATTTAGGCACAGGACCAGTAGGCAGGGTATGTGCTGCTGTGCCCTGGAAAATAGCCAGAGAAAAACAGTTTCCAGAGATCCAAACTCCAGACACAACTGATTGTGAACCTCTGAGAATCTGGGGACACCCTCAAGTGAATTATCCATACAAAACCCAACCCTGAGCATTTTCAAAATCTGTATAATGCACAGCACAATGAGGCACAGATACCTCATAAAAGGAGCAATAATAAAAAGGATTCGTAGGAATGTGAATATCTCACTGGTTCAGAAACTACATTAATCACCACTGCAGTAAAGTGAGAGAAAGGAGATGTGTCAAACAAAGCATTTTCCACTGGAGAGAAAGTGAAGTGCATATGCTGGAGTACTGTCTCAAAGAATACTAGAAAAGTACATCCCATTTAGGTACCTTAAGTAGCATCATGGTGAAAAAAAAAAATCAATGCTAATTGCATATGTTTTCAAAAATACTCTAAATTACTCTATTAAAATGAAGACATGCCTCAGGAAATAGCTCCTGTCATGCATATTAATAGAGTCAGAGAACTCCTTGTGTTTATTATTTCCTTTTTCTCTGTGTGTTTCCCACTGAAATCTCTGCAATGGTTGTTTGTACAAGCTGACCATGGCCACTTGGCCCAGCAGATTCTCTGCAAATAAAGAAAACCAACCATAAACAATAGGGCAAAAAATGCACATGAAGATGAATTAATCATGAAAATCAGAGCTGAGAGGTGACACCCACCCTTGCCAGCATTCTTGAAGAAAAAAGGAATGAGCCAACTTTTAATGCACAGTCTGGAGGTAGAATAAAGACAGTCCAGATGAGAAGAGGTGCTAGCCAAGAGCACCAGACTAAGACTTTTCAAGAGAGGTTGCTAGACAGCTGCACCTGGCACAAAACCAGCAGCAGTGCTGAGCAGCTGCTCTGAGGAAAGATAACATCAGTAGTATCAGTGATATTAGCAGGTTCTGGATTTTTAACAGAGGAAATAATCCTTCAATAAAATCTGGAATTTGAGTTAGAAGCTCAGATTAGGAAGGCAACAACCTCCCAAATGAAATAAACCCAAACTTGAGAATACCTGTGTGTCTTAGACAGTTATAGACATATTGTATTAGCTGTGTGAGATACTTGATGCTCATGAGAAGTGTGAAATGTTCTCTCACTCAAATGTCTGATAATTCAGGGAGTTCCCAGGACAGAAAGCTCAGGTGCTTTGCTGCCCACATGCTGCACTGCAGTGTCCTGTTTGCCAGCTCAGGTGAGCTGCCTGGGTGCCCCTCTCCCTGTCCTGGCAGGCTCTCTGCTCTCAGCCTGCAGTGCTGCCACTCCAGCTCACCCAATGGCCCTGAGTCCCACTGTGCATGCTCTGCTTTCCTCACTTGGCAGGGACCAGTGGTCAGAGATAAAACACAGGTATCCCAAAGGGAATGGAAAATCAAGTAAGAACTGTTAATCAAACACACTTGCAACGTCTACTACTACACTGTACAATTGTACCTTGTGTAAACTACCAGTGCTCCTTAACCTCCTTTTTTTCCAGCAATAGCTCACAAGTTTCTTTTTCCTTATCTACATAGCTACAGTGAATTCCTTCTAACCTCTGCAGCCAAGCCCTGAAACTCACTCTCCCACTGAACAGTTCCTTATTGAGACACCACGAAGAAATCCAACAGCTCTGTATGAGTCAAAACCTAAATATATAGATATAAATCTAAATTCTTTATCTAACTGTCTTTACAGCTCTGAGCCTCAGTTAAAATGAAATTTAGGACTCAAGAACCCTTATATAAGCCACGTCTCTCATTTGTAATGGGAACAGGTACTCTCTTCAATTGAACAAGCATATAAGCAAAAATTATGGAGCTGTAAACTGCTAGGGATAATAAAAGTCATTCCTACAAACTGATTTTTGCTGAAATCCCACAAAGAAATAGCAAATATATATTAAAGGTGGTCCAATCACAAGTGCAAGCCTGTGCACAGAATCAGCTGTTGTTTACAGCTATAAAATCTTTGGTGCTCTTTTAAGCATTCTGTGGGGATTAATTAAATTCAGTAGGAGAGAAATAGTCAATATAAAATCTACTTTCATAAATGGTCTAAATCTCAATATTTCAGGACAAAGACTTGGCATGTCTTTATGTCTTCCTTGCCTCTCTTTCTCCAACACAAAGAGCATTTTCTTCTGTAAATTTCTGTAATCCACTGTGTGTGAGAATTAACATCACCAGACCATCATTAACAGTACACTAAACAAAAATTCCATTTGATTCAATCTATGCTTTAAAGTTCCCAAACCAGGAATTATTCACAAAGGAGTCATCACAAGTATTTCATCACAACACTTTTAGCAGTCACAAGGTCTCATGCCCAACAGAGCAGATACCAAACTCAATAATGCCTAAACCTGTGAATTTGCATTAGTGCTTACGAGGATGAAAGGAGAAAACACTCAGATTCCTCCAGTTATTTGTCATAAAATTCAATACCATCTTTCATAATTGAAACTCTGAGCAAGTAGATAAAAAATGGCAAGAAGACAACATCAACTAGGTATGTGGCTACAAGTCAACAGTGTTTGACATAAACTCCATCTTCTGAAGCCTTGCCTAGAACTAACTAAATCATGCAAGGCACTTGTTTAATTTTAGAAAAGCTGTTCAATGTCATTAAGAAACAGAGACAGTGACTGTGATGGTGTTCCCTGTACTGTTTTTTTTCCTCAAGAGGTTTTGCAAGGATCAAAGTGCCTGTGGGCAATGGTGGCCAGGAATAAACATTACACAGAAACTTAGATTAGAGAAGCTAAAGAAGATGAAAGAGTTGAGCTGGAGGCTGAGGTTGTGTAGGGCTCCCTGTAGGAGGGCCAGGCTGCTACAGTCCCCAGCTTCTGTTGGTGACAGGGGATGGACCATCCCCTCCAGCTCACCTTGGAGAAGAGCAAGAACTGGAAAAGAATCATCTGTTTTTCAATGAGGAGCTGTGTCAATTAAAATAAACTTCATAATGTGAAAATCTCAGATAGAATGTGTCTTCCCATTTCCACTGAAGTATAAAGCTTAAAAAGGAGAAATAATTAGACAAAATAAGATAATCTGCAAGCAAACTACTGAGAATCAAATATCTACCTATAGAAAGGGGTGTTAAATCCTATTAGAAAGTAAATAGATTTTGGGAGGAAATGAAAATTATGTGACTAGAAATGAGCAAAGTACCTTGAATTGTATCAAAAACCCCACTAATATCAAAATGACATTGAGAAATTAGAGCAGTGGAAAGAGGGAACATCACATGCAATTTAAAATGTAAATTCCTTGCAAATGCAAGAAAACCCTGCAGATACTCCAAAGGCAATCAGAGAGCAAAAGCAAAATGATAAAAGCCAAAGACAAGAGAACCTCATATGTTCAGCATATATATA
>NW_008654681.1:0-20669 GCF_000695815.1 Acanthisitta chloris
ACCTGAGGAAATGGTCTGAAGTTGCATTAGGTTAGTTAGCTGGTCACTAAAATAGGCTCTCCAGGTAAGTGGTCATAGCACCAAATCTGAAAACGTTCAAGGAGCATTTGGAGAATATTACCAGGCACATGGTGATATTCTGTGCAGGGCCAAGAGTTGGACTAGATGATCCTCAAATGTCCCTTCCAAGACTGAATATTCTCTGATTTTGGGTTTCTTGCCCTATTGTCATAGTACAGTTCAGAACTGGATGATCATCCAGTTGTTTAGATGATGCAACAGAGTCCATGCTCAGCATGTTCACTGCTCAATATTTTTTGGACTAGCTGGTACACCAGAGGGTCATGTTTCCAACCAGAGGGAACATGACAGGCTTGAAAAATGGGTTGAGCAGAATGTCATGAACATCCACAAGGAGAAGTGCAAATTCTTGCATATGGAGAGGAACAACCCCATGCATCAATATTTGTTGGGACAACCCAACTAGAAAACAGCTTGGCAGAAAAGGACCTGGACATCCTGGTGGAAACCCAGTTTAGCACAAGGAAGCAAGTTACCCTTGCTGCTAAGAAGGGAAATGATATCCTGGACTGCATTAGATGAGATATTTCCATGAGGTCAAAGGATGCTCAGCATTGATGGGGTTACACCTGAAGTCCTTTGTCTACTTCTGGGCTCCTTAGCACAACAGAGATGCAGGCTTACTGGAGTGAGCTCAACAAAGGAACACAAGGGTGTTCTAGGGACTGGTGCATCTCTCATATGAGGAAAGTGTGGAAGAGCAGGGACTTTTTAACCTTGAGAAGAGAAGGCTTAGAGGGGTCTTATCGATGTATGTAAAGATTCACATGGATGGTGCAAAAATGACAGAGACTTTGCTTCTGTGTGGGAGGACCAGAGGCAATGAACACAAACTGAAATACAGGAGTTTCTTCCTGAATATCAGGAAATACTTCTTTTATCTGAGGATGACTGAACATCAGCACAGATTGTCCAGGGAAGTTGTGGATGACTCTGTCCTTGGAGATATCCAAAGCCCATGTAGGCATCATTGGGCAGCCTGCAGTAGTTGTCCTTCTTGAGCAAGGAAATCAGACCAGATGACCTCCAGAGGTCCCTTTTAACCTCAACTGGGCCATTATTCTGTGATTCTGTCTATCAGGAGATAGCTTTTTAATTGTAGTTTTCCCTTACCTTTGTGAAAATTATGTGATCAAATTATAAATGCAGCAATTTCTTATTTTCCTAAAAAAAATAAAAAATATATTCAACCTATTACTCTGAAAGGCCTCATGAATGATTCATTATCATGCTTGATGCTGGTTAATTACATTGGTTATAAAATACAATTCCTCCTCACTAGTAGTTTGACCCTGTGTAGCAGGTCCAGGGAAAAGGTTCTTAAGTAAGTAAACATATGCACCCACAACTTTATTTGCCCCCAAATAGTGATTCTGGTGCCCTACACCTTACCGTAAATTTAGATTCCCTTTCAAGATCAAAGATTTGTTTCATTTGTACATCAGAAAGCTACTCTGGATATGAGTCCAACAGTTAGGCTGACAGGCAAACAAGTAGACAGACTGACAGAGTGGTATTTAATTCTTTCATGCAACTCCTGAGCTATCTAAACTCTCCCAGCTCTGCTTCAGCTAGTGTAAAATCCTGGCTCAGAAGCAAATGTCGAGTTTATTGTAGATAGCTTACATAAGGATATATTACTAATACAAAGAAATATAAGGAATAGATACTGGATAATTGCCATGTGTTCTGCTAACTTACAGCTAATGTAAGTAATACCAGTTTGATACCTTGTTTCCTGGCTGTTGTTAGTTTTGGTACATACTTATTTTGTTGCTTTAGCAGCTATTTTGTCAGCTTCAGGTGTTTCCTTTGATCAACACAGCATGTTTTCCTCTAGTCTGTTTCTTTTTCTACTAATTCTGCCATAATATGTCATGTGTGTCACCTTTTTATATGTAAAGGTTGTTATAGAAATATTCAATAACCAGACCATTGAGAAATCATATGTACATTTTTAATCTAAATACATATATATGTTTTAGCAATGGAAAATGGATACATCTAACACTCAGACAATTGTGATATAGAGGGCTATGTATGCTTAATGTTTTTTACACTCACAGTAAATGGGAAGTGATGTGCAAAGCACTGAAAACTCTTCCATCAATTGTTTAGCCACATTATGGAGATGATCCCAACTCATATCTTACCCCTTCTCAACTATCTCAAATGTCGCCTAAGTACTGTATTCCTGTTTTGTACACAGTATGTTGGGATCTCATTACAATAGGTGGTGTGCAGAAACAGTGCCTTTGGACTGAAATTTTAGATATGGTTCATGGCAGAATCTGATCTGACCCTGAAATAGATTTTACTGATTTGTATTCTGCATTTTCAAAAAAGCTGGCTCCTTTTGTCATTGTTATAACAGCCTTCATACTTAAGAGGTTTGTGCATGTCAGTCCAGTGCAAGATCTCTTCATAGTTCGTGCATGGTATCTAAACAACATTTCAGTTTGGGGAGGATTTCTTACATGAAGGTGACTAGTTTCTCCATTTTCATTCTAGGAAGAGAAGAAAGAAGGAAAAAACACTAAACCAAACCAATCAACCAACAAAAACAACAGCAAAACAACTTAAAGCAACAAAAATAAAGCCCACAACAACAACAATAAACTAAAATGCAACAAAGCCAAAACAAAAAAAAAAAAAAAAAACAATGAAAAATAATTGCCCTCCCCCCACCTCAAAATAATTAAAGTATTTGTGGAATAATTTGGTTTATCTTCCAGAAATTCTCTTACTAATATCAAGAATGTTGTCGTGTAGTGAAAAGAACCTAGTGTTGCAGCTTTTGATTTTTTAATGCTATCCCAATGAAAGACATAGCAGCTAGAGCCAGGAAACTTGAATTTCAGGCTTGAATTTACATTTGGATTAAAGCGAGGAGATCTGGTGGATTTTAAAGTTATTTAACGTCTTTAATTTTTGTTTTTGTGATAAAGGCAGTGTTTTCTTTCTTTTTCCATTCAGGATGTGCCTTGAAATGTCTGACTGCTAAGAGAGATTAACAGCATAGTGAAGAACTATGGGTAGGTGAGCAAATAACTACATGCATACAGGTCACTGCAGATGTCAGAGAAAATTTGCTCAGCTTCAGTAGTCTTCTACATCCATGAAGGACTGGAGCCCTACTGAGAGTTTTAGGGAGAGTAGCAGAAGCTGTTGCGTTGAAAAAAACAAGGAAAGAGTTAACAGAAAGCATGCCTCCCTCCTCCAGCAGCCTTGAGCAGTTGATGCTTTGCCATTAAATATTTTCACATGTAGGTTTTCTATTTGCCTTGAATTACCGAAACACACTAAACACATCTCTCCAAGGACCAAAAGCAATGGTTCCTGCTAATAGCTTGGAAGTATACAGCAATCTAGTTTAAAAATATAGCACAAATCTTTATCTTAAAGCACCAACACCTCACTCCTCTGTTCTCTGTGTTTTTACATTTCTTTCTGCAATGCCTATCGGGGGGGCAGTGGGGAAACATCTACAAGAGAAATGATGCATTCCAGGCAAACAGCCGATTTAAAAAGTCTGTTCCTTCAGTTTGCTGTCATACCACGATTAAACAAAACATGGAATAGAAAAAGAGAGATTTGTTTCAGTGTAAATGCCAACATTATGATTAAAGCAAACATGAAGCATTCACAACTCTTGACCAAAACAATAAGAAATTCCTTTATGAAGGGTGTGCAAATGAGACCTTTCCTCTCTATGATTAAGGGTATTTTTGAACTTGCATTTTCTGCTTATACTATTAAAACTAATATAACAGAGCTGGGTGCTCAGGAACATGCAGACATCCCATTTCAGGGCTTGAAGCTTTCCAGAATGCTTGTGTAAACTGTGTGAATCATAGTGTAAGTGCATCCCCAGGTACTGACTTACCCTTAGGCTATGCATGTCTGAGTATGTAAATACACATTCCTGACTTCTGTCCTCTCCTGTTTACATGTAGGAAAAACAAGATGGTCCTCAGCTTCAGGGATATAGACTACTTTCAATACACAAATGTGCATGAATGATGTACTCAGATGATGTCAGGAGCAAAAAGTGACTTCTGAAACAGAAAAAGTAAGACTTGTAAGTAAAAACAGAATCAGGAGAGCAAAACAACAACAACATAAAAGGCACAAGTCCCCCCCCCCATCAGTTAAGAATACTTGAATTGTTCTGTTTTCCAGGAAAAGTAATGGAATTATGAAAAATATATTAATAATTTAAACCTGGATAGAATATAGTCCCAATTCTTGTGTATCTTGTTAGGTATAGATCTTGGAAATTGAATTGCTTGAAATGCGCTTTTGCAAAGCTCTCAGCATGCATTCATAACATAAAATTTTAAAGCAAGCATGATACATTTGAATTGCATAATTAAAATTAATGGAAAAATGAAAAATAAATGGCATGCACTAGTCCAGTTTCTCTTCTGTGAAACATATTTTACTGGTATGCCTTACTGTGCATGTGGTGTGTGAATATGGTACACTCAAGTTTGGGGTTTTTTTCCTTTCCCTATCAACTTCTTTGTATGAATCTATTTGTATCTATGTTTTTGACTATTCCCTCATCAGTAAATACGCAAATACATAAAAATACTCCGTAAGAAACTAGACAGCATTTCTTACCCAACATTAGAAAGCATTTCTGCTTAGTCAAAGCAGTGTCTGTGCACTCAAAACATTTTATTCATTGCTTCAGGACACTACCTATGACCTCCTCCCTATTCCCTCTCCTTAGAAAACGTATGTACAGAAAGGGAATCTGAGAATATTACCATGGATTTATTTTTAATAACTGCATTTAGAAACATAAATTCTGTTTTCAAACCTGTATAGCAAATTTAAGGGCTGGTATGAAATAAACTAGGCATGTTCAAGATATGTGAGGGTTTATCTGGGTTGATAAAAGCAATGCCTGCCTGCATTTTATTTATTTGTTTACTGCAAGAATATTACAGTAATAGGTTCATCATAGCACTTAACAAAATAATCTCAGTCTGTCCTCTGTGTTCATCTCTTAGGGGTTAGCTTTCTCTTTCTTTCTCCCTCTTTTCTTCCATTCCCTGCAGAAAATACTATTTCACTGTAATTAACAATCTGCTTATCTATCCAATCATATTATGTCCCCATATAAAGGCTGTATAACTATGTATTTGACATTTTCTCACATATCTTGCCAATGAGGTTGCTTTTTTTGGGTGGTATATGAAAGTCCCTGTTTTCTAATATCCAGTTCGGTTCTATTCTCTGACATAGAGGCATGAGGTCTTAAAACCTACAATAATTAGCATAAGATTGAATGCTGCAATGCATCTCATGCTGTATGTATTGTATTTCTGAGACCATTGTAATAATTCAACATTTTTCTTGCTTACAAGAAGACACTGTGTTGATTTCAAAGCATTTTAAAAATGGCATTAGGCTCAGGTGTTCTATACTCCTACTCCAAACTCTTGTTTTACTGGCATATTTGCCCCTTCATGGAAAAAAAACCAAAAAAACACTTCCTTTCCCTGTGGCATGAAGCAAGAAATGTACTCTAGCAGGAACAAGACAAGCTCACAGTTTTACTGTATGAGACCTGATTGCTGCAGATGGATTTCTTACAGACTTGCAGAGCTCCAAAAACCAGGGGTTCTGCAAGGGGCAGGCCTGGACACAGGCACACAAGTCTGACGGGCTGACAAAAGTTTAGTTTTTTGCCATAGATCTTCAACGGACTTCTATGCTGCAGGCAGTAAGTCAGAAAATAAAGCTATAATGTTTTGTGGTTTGGTTTTGTTTTGTTTGTGTTTTGGGGTTTTTAAATTATTTTTTATTATTTGTTTTTAAATTGTCAACTGCAATTTTATCCTGCCTTCCAACAGGTATGAAAAGGCAGGATCATTACTTGCAGTGAGATTATTCCTGTGCTTGTATTAAGCCTGATTTCTACAGAATCTAGGTCTAACCACTGATGCAATATTGGCTGCAATGGTATCTTCTGGTGGGAATAGCCATAAATGTAAATTGCCTAAATTAGGTGTCTAAAATATCCTTCCACCAACTTCAATGTGAAAAGTTGGCCAGACAGTACTAGGAAAATCTCAAAGAATTGTCAGGCCCTCTGTCTGAAACCTGAACAAGTACATATATTTTATCAATTGCAAACAAACTATGGGATTCACTGAGAATAACTGTTGTTGTAGAAATCATGATCATAAATTAGTGCCATCATCCCCACTTCCCCTACCACCAAAACCAAGATTACATGAACTCCTGAAATGAGACTTCTATTAGCACAAATTAATTATCATGACTAAAATGCAAAATTCATTACAGACAGTTGATGAACTACTGATTTACAGATGAAATGAAGGTGCATGCTTGTATGTATATATAGATACATATTTCTTTTTCCACATGTATACCTCACCAGTCATTCTAGCAGAGAAGATACAGGCTTGTCTCATATTTTGTTTCTAGACACTGTGGCTATCCTTATGTACCCTTTTCATTCAGTTCTAGAATAATGAATTCTGAGACTGAACTTATATTTGTCACTTCAAAAATATATAGAGAAAAATGAAAAAAATGCATGAATGGCTCACATTTCATTAATAATAACAATGTCTGTAGAACTGTAAGTGATTCAACAATAAAGAAAAGGTCTAATAATAATTTTGATGTTGTTTAAAGCATGCTTGGCTATATAACTCATCACATTCTACAAACACAAATACTGAAAAGAAATGTATTTTCTACAGTCTGAGTGCTTATCCAGATATTATCAGCATTTGTCACATACAGAGCCCAAAATATAAGATATTACCACAATGTGATGGCCAAGATTCACAACTTCTGTGTGCTTGCAGTATGCCTCCAAACTTGGTATGAGCAGAGCACTAAATTTCATAGCCACAGATCAAACCCTTCCACTGACTCAGTCACTCCATTGTAGATCACCAGATCAGGCAGGCAGGACATAAATTCTTAAATAATTCACTTAAAAAGAGCTGGATGGCGCTTTGAGCAACCTGATCTAACTGAAGGTGTCTCTGCCCGTGACAAGAACCAGATGACCCTTAAAGATTCCTTCCAACCCAAGTCATTCCAGGACTGTTGTTTTGCCAAAAAAAGAGACAAAGTAGAAAAAATACATAGATATATCCATATTCACTCAACAAATGCAGCTCTGGTATGAATGCAACCCTGACAGTTGAGATGGAGTAAAAAGCTGTTCTCTAGATGAACAGGTATCAAAGAGAAGAACATTGATTTAATCAACTAAATAGCCAGAGACTAAGAGGAAACTTTTCTCTCAGTGTAAGGTAATTAACAGGGAGGCAAAAAAACCCTAAACAAACCCACAACAATTGAGGTGCTAGAGCCAGTCCAGAGAAGAGCAATGAGGCTGGTAAAGGGACTTGAGAGCAAGTGTTATGAGGAGAGGCTAAGGGAGTTGGGACTGTTCAGCCTGGAGAAGAGGAGGCTCAGGGGAGATCTTATTGCCCTCTACAACTCCATGAAAGGAGGTTTTAGTCAGGTGGGGTTTGGTCTCTTCTCCCAGGCAGCTAGCAGTAGGACAAGAGGGCACATACTCTTGCTCTGGCAGGGGAGGTTTAGGTTGGATAATAGGAAGAGATTTTTTACAGAGAGAGTAGTCAGGCATGGCGTGGGCTGCCCAGGGAGGTGGTGGATTCACTGTCCCTGGAGGTTTTCAAGATGAGACTGGATGTGGCACTTAGTGGCATGTTCTAGTAACGACATTAGGGTTGGACTCTATGATCTTTGAGGTCTCTTTCAACCAGGCTGATTCTATGATTCTATGAAAGGCACCTACAGCAGCTGCACCTGCAAATATATCCAATAACAGTTTAAAAAATACATTTTTCCATCTCTTTAAACTCATGTAATCTATGTATATTTATCTGTAATCTAAACCATGCAAAATGTGTGCAAACGTCTCTGACTCAAACAAAGTCCGCCTTAGCCACGTGCTTGGGAGAAAATTTATGCTCCCAAGAAAACAAGCCCACTCCATTATTAACTGTGGGTGTATGTATGCAACCGAGCAAATACTGCCCTGACCTAAAATCATATACTTAAAGACATCCAGATAACATTCAACCAGTAAGAACAGACATGCAAATAAAAATAGAAGTATTAGTATGAAAATGCAGAGTGATGCAACAGGAAAGGAATTGAACAGAGTTTTACTCTGGTATTTAGTTTGTATTAGATTAACACACCAGTCACCATGTGGAGCCTGTGCTGTTGGAGGGAAAAAAAGCCAGCTAAACAATTTCAATGAACATAAAGTTTCTCCTTCTGTCCTAAAATAAGGATTAACTCACCACTGATCTAAATAGGTGTTTATTTAACTTCTTTAAAAATCTGTTAGAGAACTCAAAATGTCATTTAGCAATCTGTTTCAGAGTTTAACTTCTCTTACTGGTGAGAAAGCTTTTTTTTATATAGATATTCTTAGAGGGATAAAAAGACAAATCAGAACCTCACAGAGCTATGTATAAACAAACTGAAAGTGGGAACAGCAAAGGTAGAGCATTGTTCAGACTGATGCAGAGAAAATAAAAGTACATGAAGAATGAAATGAACTTTAAAAATGTTCTACATGCCTCATCATGGAGTAATGAGCTGAAATTCTGTAATCTACAGAGTCTGAGTTCTACCTTTAGTTTTAATTTAAATTTTAGGATTAGACATTAGTCATGATTTATTGCATTTCTGAATGTGGAAGAATTATTTGACAGAGTTTTCAAAACAAACTAAACAACATTTAAGCTGTATGTAAGATTTTTGTACATAAAAGTTAGAAGAGATCATATTGAGTGATTACCCAGGTACATATGGATGAAGTGCACATATATTGAAGTTTCTGCTTGCCAAATGAGGTCAAAGCAATGCTAACTTTTTAATATAGGCAATCATAGTTATTTTAATGCTATTGCACCTGCTGAAGTTAGAAGATCTGGAGTCCATATATGTTGATCAGAATTTTTCCATGGATTTGATGGAATTTTGCTGGAGAAAACAAATAGCAGTTTTCCATACACAAAGAAAACGCAATGAAACTTTGTTTTGTTAAGGACAGCTGGAGTCCTGTCTACACATATTAGGTACATTATTCTGGTGCTAGCCACACTTAAGTACCCAATGTAGTATGAAACAAAGCCAAATCATAGTCTTTTTTGACCAGTATAGGGCATGATTGAATTCTTCTATGTGCTTATGCATGCAGCATTTTGATGTTGCACTTTTAAAATGCTTGTCATGGTTTGGGCCTAGCCAAAAACCATGGCCCATGCGGTCACTCACTCAATCCCCTACCAGTGGGAATCGGGAGAGAACTGTAAGAGTAAAAGCTAGAAAACTCATGGGCTGAGAGAAAGTTTAATAGGGAAATTAAAAGCTGTTCCCACAAGCAAAGCAAAACAAGGAATTAGTTCAGTGCTTCCCATGGGCAGGCAGGTGTTCATACATACCCAGGAGTGCAGGGTTCCGTCGCGCATAATTGTTACTTGGGAAGACAAATGTCATCACTCTAAATGTGTTCCCTCCGCCTTACTCCTTGTTCCTCCAGTTTTATATACTGGGCATGATATCATCTGGCATGAAATACCCTATGGTCAGTTTGGGTCACCTTTCTGGGCTATATCTCCTCCCAAACTTCCATACACCACCAACATCTTTGCTGGCTCGGGAGCATGAAAAGCAGAGAAGGCCTTGGCTGTTTGTAAGCTCTACCCAATTATAACAAAAATATCTCTGCATTATCAACTCTATGTTCAGCTCAAGTCCAAAACATAGCCCCATACTAGATGGTGTGAGGAAAGTAAACTCTATCCCAGTCACAACCAGCACAATAATATTGAATGTCGATATTAAATTTTTTAAATCTAAAGATGCGAAACTGGTTTTGGTCTTTCCCTGGGCATCTCATATGTTGCAGACTTTAGAAGAACAATTAAATAAGAAGAAATCAAACTCTTCAGAGAAATCAGCTGCATTCTATCAAAGTAACTGTTGCCTTTATTTGCAAGATATGAATACTGCTAAAAAACTACTGACTAACCTTCCATTCCTGAGTAAAAACTTGACAAACTGAGAGTAGCATAACTTATTTTTCTGAAATTAACACTTGTTTCTTTTTGCTATGGGAATATATGGGTTACAGTACTCAGTCAGTGAGAAATCAGTCTAGGTTTGTATGTAGGCTGTGACTCCAACAAAAGCAGATAACAAAGAAAATTATATGAAAATGAGACAAACAATCATGATGCTACACTGAAAATTCTCACAGAAATGGAGAACGTGTGCACAGGAACTTCCTTATATACAGATGATTTCTATGCACTATTTAACCAGTAACAGAATTATCTGCTGGAATCTTATCCAGTTTTCCCTTGAATTTGTGGAAACTTAGGGATTTCATATAAGAGAGGTCCATCATGGAATTTCATGCCCTATGAAGAGCCACGTATATCATTTATGCTTTGAACCTGATTCCTAACTTTTTTAGAGTGCCTAGAATATAAAATATTTCTCTTCTAAATCTAATGTGTAAATCCAGTGTGAAGCCTTGATCTTATTGAATATCTAGAGGATAACTTTAATTTATAAAACTTTAACAGTGCCCAGTATAACTTAAAGTTTTATTTACAAGATGCAAAAACAATGCAAACACCTGTATAACTTAATATTTCATTTTATAAGAGCAAAGGATGAATAAGTCATTCACTTCCTTTGTTGGTACTATTCATGCTCTTATGAAAGAGGAAAGTAGCATATTAAAATTAGACATACATTTCTTCAACTGATACAAGTGGGTCTCTTGGAGATGTCAATATTTTATGAATTGGTTTGCCTTGTAGTTGAGAAAGTTAGTGATTTAAAAGTAAAATGACAATCAAGCAGCCAATGTGAGAAATTAGGCTATGTAGAGTCGTGAATTATTTATGAACTCTAAATTTCAGCACTGAATATAAAAAATATGATTGTTTTTTAGGGTTTGATTGGATCTAGTTGAAGTGTTCTTCCAGTGATATTGGTCTTGCAGATCAACCCCTTTCTGTTCAAACCAGTAATTACCTAGACCTGTTGATTGTGAACACTGAAAGGAATTGTGTGGATGTGAATGGTTGGAGATTGCCATGGGCATAATGACCACAAAAGCACAAAGTTTTTGATTCTTGGAGACCAAGGAGGGGAGTTAGCAGAAATCTTACCTTGGATTTCTGGAGGGTAATTAAGATACAATTCTAAGGGGAAAAGGAGGATGGGAAAGCTGGACATGCTATAAGAAAGAAATTTTATAGTCACAGAAGCAGCCCATTATCATGTGCCCAAAGATGAGCTGGCAGTAAAGAAGACCAACCTGGCTGAACAGGGTATTGACTGGAACTAAGAGGGAAGAAGGTGCACATATTTCCAGAGGACTATGAGGGTGTTTTGAGGTTGTGCAGGGAGAAGATCAGAAGAGCCAAAGCCCATCTAGAATTAATATTTCTACTACCATAAAAAAAAACCCAAACAAACAACCACAACAAACCCCACCGAAACATTTAGAAGAACCTCCACCCTCTATTAGATAAAGAGGGGAAAATAGTGACAAAATATGAGGAAAAGGCTGACATACTAAATGCTGCCTTTGCCTCAGTCTTAATAACAAGACCAGTTCTCCTCAGGGCACTCAGCCTCCTGAACTGGAAGAGTAGCTGAGATGGGGTGTGGGTAGAAGTCCCAATAATCCAAGGAGAAATGGTTAGTGATGTGATGCACCATTTAGAGACAAACAGGTGGAAAGCATCCAAGAATACTGAGGGAATATAAATCCGTGGGTCCTGATGAGCTTCATCCTTGGGTCTGGAGGAAACTGGCTGATGAAGTTGCTAAGCCACTAGCTATGATTTTCCAGAAATCCTGGCAGTCAAGTAAAGTCCCCAATGACAGGAAAACAGGAAACATATCCCCCAATTTTAAGGAACTATAGACCAATAAGTCTCACCTCTGTGCCTGGCAAGATCATGGAGCAGATTCTTCTGGAAATTATGCTTAGGCACCTGAAAAGTAGAGAGGGGACTGGGAAGTCCCAGTGGACTAGAAGTTAGCAATGTCATGCCTATCTATAAGAAACATTAGAAAGAGGATCGAGGGACCTACAGGCCTGTCAGTCTGACCTGAGTACTAGGGAAGGTTATGGAATGGATCATCTTGAGTGCCATCATTTGACTCATGCAGAACAACCAGGGGATCAGACCCAGCCAGCATGGATTTATAAAAGGCAGGTTGTGCTTGACTAACCTGATCTCCTTCTTCAAGAGGATGACTCACTTAGTGGGTGAAGGTAAAGCTGTGGATGTTGACTACCTGAACTTTAATAAAGCCTTTGACACAATCTTTCACGACAGTCTCCTGGAGAAATTGGCTGGTAATGGCTTGGATGGGTGCACTGTTCACTGGGTAAAAAAACTTGCTTATGGCCAGACCCAAAAGGTGATGGTGAAATGTGTTGCATTCAGCTGGCAGCCCATCCCCAGTGGTGCTCCCCAGGACTCAGCATTGGGGTCATGCCTGTTTAATATCTTCATATCATCTAGATGAGTGGATCAAGTGTATGCTCAGTCAGTTGGAGGATGACACCAAGTTGAGCGGGAAGGTTGGTCTGCTGGAGGGTAGGAAGGTTCTGCAGAGAGTCTGAATAGGCCAGATTGATGGGCTGAGGCCATTTGAGTAAGGTTCCAAAGAGTGAAGTGCCAAGTCACCTGGGTCACAATTTTCCCCTGCAGAGCTACAGGATGGGGGCAGAGTGACTGTAAAACTGCCTAGCAGAGAAGGACCTTGGGGTGCTATTTGACAGAAGCTGAACATGAGCCAGCAGTGTGCCCGGGTGGCTGAGAAGGCCAAAGCCATCCTGGCCCATATCAGCAATAGTGTGGCCGGTAGGACCAGGGCAGTGACCACCCCTCTGTACTCAACACTGGTAAGACCACAACTCCAAACTTCGGTTCACTTTTGGACTCCTCACAACAAGAAAGACATTGAGATACTGGAGCATGTCCAGAGAAAGACAACTGAGCTTTGGAAGGGTCTGGAGCACAAATCAGATGAGCAGATGCTGGTGAAGTTGGGGGTGTTTAGTTTGGAGAAAAGGAAGATTGGAGGGGACCTTATTGCTCTCTACAACTGCCTGAAAGGAGATTTCACCCCGGTGGCTAGCAGACTTTTCTTCCAAGAAAGGGGTGATAAAATTAGAGAAAATGACCTCAAGTCATGCCAAAGGAGGCTTAGACCAGATATTAGGAAAACTTTCTTCACTAAAAAGGTAGACAGGCTCATTGGAACAGACTGCCCAGAGCAATGCTTGAGTCAGCACCCGTAGAGGTATTTAAAAGACATGTAGATGTGGTGCTTAGGGACATGGTTTTGAGGTAGATTTAGCCGTGCTGGATTAGCAGTTGTATTCAATGATCTTATGGGCATTTTTGAACCAAAACGAAAAAAAAAAAGCCCCTACCAGAACAAAGAAACAACCTATCCCTCCCCAACCCAGCCTCTCTGCCCCACTGCTTTATATCTATATAAACAAAGTTATGGAAAATTTTCTTTCCTTCTTTGTTCATTCATTAAATTGCTGAAATATTTTAATTGACTCTTGTCTCTAGGAATTTCTAATCCCAGTGAAAAGCAGGGCAAAAATAGCTACAAAAATACAGAGAGACGTTATAGTCATCAGTGAATGCAAACAGTGAGCCAGTACCTAAACTAATATTTAGGTAACATTAGTTTATCTATAATTAAGGTTCCCAGGATTCATCAAAAGCTGTTACCACATACTTATGGTACTTCTTATCAGGGCTATACTTAAATATGGGCTTAGTTTTGACCATGTGGTGGCATAGAGTCACTCATGTTTAGTACTCTTCCCCTGTACCAAGGATGGTGGAGAATCACAAACACACACTCAATTTCAACAGAATAATCATGTCTTCCTGTATTGACGAAATCTCTGTAGGATAAGAAAGTCTTCTTCTACACAAACATCACTTCAAAAGACAGCTAAATTTTAGTGCAAACAAAAGACAAAAGAGAAAATGGGAAAGCAAAGGAAAGAAAAAAAATTGTAATAGATCTCGCAAACAGGCATCAGAAAGACTTTTACTTCATTTCAGGTAAAGAAAGCATATGAAGTCTATTTCCAAGAATCATGTATTAATATACATTTAGATCTATCTATCCTTCTAGCTATAGCTATATCTAGCCACAGCTGAGCTCTCTGAAGTGTTATGCCTTTAAGTTAAACTTTATTGAAATAAAATAAGGAAAGAACAATACAGTTTGCATTCTTCAGAAGCCAGTGTTCAATAAATACTAAGTTTTGATCGATTGATACAGTGTCATATTTGACTAAAGAGGTGGGAAAGTTGCTACTGTTGCTTTGTGCTGGCTAGAAGAAGAATGCACTATTGATTTTATATGTTGGATGGGCTGTCAGTGTACAGTGCATTGTTGATTTTGACTTTTATAGCCAACATGTTTCCTTTAATTGGATCATTTGTAAAAGAGAGGAGGGTACCTGTTCCCTTCTGACAGTGACTGATTACAATCATTTCATGTTTGTCAATATTTGATAAACCTACAGTTACCCAACAACATGGCTGAAAGCAGCATCTTTATGCATTTGCTTGTTTCCTCTCTTTCTTGCTTCTGCTTTCATTCTCAGTGTAACCAGCAAGTTGTGCTAACAATTCCTTCTTCTTCATCTCCTCTTCATTTTTGTTTCCTGAAATAATTTTCATAAGTTCTCACTTCTTGTGGAGAAAGATAAAGAGAGTGAAGAAGAGAGGAAGAAAGTTTTTATCTTGAGTCTACATCACTGCCAAAATCTCTTGGTAAGAGAAAAATTCTGGGGCACCCATATATGCCCTTGACCATGTTGTTTTCACTGCTATTTTGATGATATATGTAGTTCTGTAACCTTGTGACTGAGCTTTCCACTCTCTAATATCTGAAATTAAAAGCAAGATACCTGTATCCTGTCACAAACCTTTATCTTCCTTCTTATTTTTTACCTTCTTCCCATTATTATTATTAAATGTTGTTGTTATGGGGTTTTTTTTCCCTGTATTCTGGATGCAAATCAAAATATCACTACAGCGAGTTCTGGAGCTCAAGGAAGAACAGAGATGTCAGCACAAAGCATTGCTATCAATTATTTGAAGAGAATTCATGTTGGTATTTTAATTGTGTCTTTGATGCACAGTTCACAGATGACTGATAATTTCATCTGATGTACTGAATAGTTCTATGTTTCATTCTTGAAAGAGAAGATGTATTCACAAGTCAGGTTAAATCTTTTTTCTCCCCTGCTTAGTAAAGCAAAACCTCTTTCATTTTCACCTATGTTAATTAGAACCAGTAATGTAAATGTGATGCCATCAGGGCAGGAACATCTTCAAGGCACACAGGACTGTGAGGTGGAGTGAACACTTCTGGCTATGAACCTCACATCATCTGAGATTTAAGAGAACCTCTCCAGGACATGTTGGAAGCACCTTTCATGGGACAAAACATTCACATTTAGGAAGATGCAAAAGAGGCAGAAAGCATCTGTGTTGTTTGCATCTCTGGAAATCTGGTTTACAAATGGAGTAACTGCTGAAGATGGCCTTGCCAGCTGCCCTGTTAATGAAAGGTGATGGATATCCTTCCTGCAAACAACACACAGGCAGCACCTGTAGGACTGCTTTGCTGTGCAAACCAGATGTTAAAACGCTACATAGAAACATGTTTATCAGTTTGTACTTAATTTACTTGACTCCTGGGAAAGATCAGTTACTAAGATGTGGTATGCCTGAATTGAGGAAATCAGAGGAACTGTCTCCCTCTCTCCACCTGCTTTCCTCAGAAGATCATATGAGCTATGACATCCACCAATGTTCCCAGGGGATGAATATAGGGCACAGACAATTCCTTCCAATTCTTTGCCCAGTCCTCATAAGAGTCCTAGAGGTCTCCAAATACAAATAGAAGGGAGTTAGAAGCACAAGAATCTACTTCAGATTTACTTTTTACAGAAACAAAGGTGGAAGAAGAGGCACAAGCTTCAGAAGTTAAAGGAACGAATGCATTCAAGCTACTAGCATCATTGTCAGAACAAAGTCCAAGGCAATATGTGTTTGGAAAAAAGACAAGACATCTTTGTCCAAAGGAACACAATATAAATTTTGATGTGACAGCGTAGGTAAGCCAAGAGGACACCAAGCAGCAGAAGATATGAGACAAAATTGTGAAAAACTAAATTATGCAGTAATTTGCTTTCTCACCTTCCTTTAATTTCTCTTAGAATTCAAAGGTATTTATCAAGGATAAATCTCAGTAGATTTAAGACACCCAGGATCTCATGGACTTTAAAACCAAAGGATTAATAGTCTCCTACTAGGTGCCAGACAGCACTGCCTGTGTGCAGGCCTGGCTGGTAACAGGTGTGCATGTGGACCAAATAAACACATACACACATGTACACGTGTGCACATGCACTTCACACATACTAGCAAAGACAGGGAGCAGTGCCTTTACCAAACATACCTGCATTGACAGATCTTTTTAATATTAACACGGGGTTTCAGTCTTGCTAGCATGTGAGTTCATACGGTAGGTCACTTGCCCAGTCACCATCTCAGAGCTTGGGTCTCAAGACTTGTCTTCTCCTACTCACTCGCTGCTGCAGACTGAATGTCATGTGCAGTGATTAGGTGCAGGGCTCTGCCAGATAAGCACTGAGCAGATACTTGATTGTGTGCTGTCAACTCCTTTTATTCATCTTTTTCCTGCATTCCCCACAAATTCTCTTCCTGAATCTATCTTGACACCTTTATTTTATTGTTCCAGTCCCCTACCAAGTAAACAACTCACTCCTAATTACGTTTTCTCCACTGGTCCCGGGTTTGCAACATTCACATGTAAATTTGGTGTTTCTGGTCTTGCTACTAAGTCAATCTTGACCTAATTTCAAAGTAGTGATAGACTATTCTGCAAAAGGCCTTGGAATTCCACTTTGATTTTCTGTGAGGATTGGCCATTTCTCTACAACAATCCCATGACAGCCTGTGAAATCCAGTCATGACATGCGTATGATCTGTAACTTTAGTTGTCATCCCATTCTTTGATTTATCATATCCAGCAATTACTGATCGCACATCCAGTAGCTTCTTATCATCTGTTCAGTGAGATAAACCTCATGCCAAAGACCAGTCATCTGCCTATATAACCTGATGGATAAAAAAACTTTTCCATAATATCTAGCCTAAATTTCCCCTTCTTCAATTTATATCTGTTACCCCTTGGCCTATCACTGCGGTTCCTAACAAAGATTCCTGGTCTGTCAAAACAGTCCCTTTACTTAAAAAAGAGGATTTTAGTCTACCTCAGTGTTGAAAGACTTACATAAATTCCTGGTATAGATAAAGACAGATTCAGTGTACAGAATTTTTGCATAAGCAGATGTGAAAATTTGACATCGAATCTGCAATAAAAAGCAGAAGCACTAAGTGTTTAAGTAGCTGAGACACAACTCCTATTAAGGAAATGTTTTGTAGTTAAGGAAAAGAGCTCTTTAATCAAAACCATTTTCTGAAGTTAAGTGCTTAAATTGTAAGAGAAACAAAGATCACTTTTTAGGACTGAAGTGACTGCAATTGTCAAATCCATTTTTACATAGAAGCTCAAGGATCATCTTACCTACCTTCAGACATCCACAGTGTAGACCCACTGCACATAACTAGTCATTCTTAAAGAACACAGTAAAAACCCCAAAAACGTCTTTCCAGAAGGCATGTAGCAAATTCACCTCTACTTATTTACGTCTCAATCTATATGTTAGTTTTAGAAATCTACATTAACTGAAACACAGCTCTTATACACTAAGTGATTACAGAATCATGGACTCATAAAACAGTTTGGATTGGAAGGGACCTTTAAAGTCCATAGAGTCCAACTCCCCCTGCCATAGGCAGGGAGCATCTTGAATTAGATGAGGTATTGTAGATCTGTGGGAGATCTGCTTTCAATTTTGTCCTGAGACTGTGTCTTGGGGTGAGCATTTTTTAATGCTTGTACTAAAACCAAGTACCTTCAGAAAGAATAAGCATTCAGAGAAAGAGAATGACTGTGTAACACAGTTTATTAGGCAATAAACTGGTATGCCAGTGTGTTGGCTTTAACCTCTATTCCCCCTCTTGGGTTTGTGTTTTATAGAGCCAGTAACTAGACCAAATGCATCTTGTAGTCAAAAAAATAAAGGTTTTTTTCATATTTCTCAAAGGTAGATCTTGTCAAGCATAAACACACCAAAAGACAGAGTTTTAAACTCTAAACCAACAAACTGAGCATTTAAAATATTTTATCTCTTTGCGAATTCCAAAATGCAGCATTTTTCTGTGTAAATGAGACTGCATTTTGAAATGCAGACCTCAGTATATATAATTAAATAATTCCTTAGTTATCTCTTTGTTGATACATGCTGAAGATGATATCCAGACCTGCTTGTCATATATTCATTGTGAATTATATACCTGGGAAAATGACAGTTGCTTTTCAACATCACGCTTCAAGAAAAATCTGCTGTTATACCACCCTAAAGTCACAAAGCTTTTCATACTCCAGCTTCAAATCAACTTTAAATTTTCTCTTATAAACTAGGATTTTATTTGTGATTTTGTTTATTGGGTTTTTTTAAAGACCAAATTTTTAATGGGAAATGCTGAAAAATATAACTGTATTTCTTTGCTTTGCATTAAGAGGAGAAACCAAACATAGCAGAAATGTGACCCTAACATTCACCACATACATATTTCCTTCAATTTCTCTTTGCTTCTTTAAATTTTTAATTTTTATTTTTAAAATTATTTTTGGAGTCAAGGAATGGTGGTAAAACAGTGACTTCTGAGATTTCATTTTAAGTCTGTCTGTAACTGGAATCCAAATAAGTTTCATCACATTCTGTGCAGCTCAATAAGATACTCAGTCCGTCTAGGCAGTCTCACGTCCTGCACTGCATTATCACCTCTATTAAACACACCATTTTCTTAAAGATATGTATCCAAAAGGATGATTCCAATTAGGTGTCAATCATTATGAATGAGTGTCTGCAGTATGCATCTGTGACAGCTGCAAAGAGAATTTCATCTACTATTAATTTTTATCCCTGATCCTATCCCTGACACCGCATTCAGGTACCCTAATCCATTTTAAGTCCTTGCTATTCATACCAATACCTCTAACCAAAGTATGCGTGGCTGCAAACATAACACCTTAATTGAGGATATCAGCAAGATAACCCAGCCTAAGTCTTTCTAACACCCTGAGTCAAATTTCTGTGGAAACAAGTTCACAATTCACTGTGCACTTGCCTTAGTATTCTTTCTGAGAAGCACTAGTGAGCCTATGCACAAACGTTTCTACACACAACTCTGTATAAACACCTCCACATACAATTTCTTTGAAGGGACTAGCCATTTTTAATTCATTTCAATAGCAAGTGTCAAATATTAGTTTTTTTTGTTTCCTTTTGTGGTACTGTAACTCCAAATTATAAATGGACTGACATTTAGGGGAGACCAAAATTTACTGTCATATTGAAAATGTTTTGAAATGACAGATGAAACACCTGCTGCAGTAAATTCTGTTAGACCTCATGTAACTACATCTGGCCAGAGGGAAAAAGACAGAAGGCTGTAGGGAACTAATTTTAATGGTATGTCCTTTACACCATCCCCCACCCAATGCAAGACTGTAGGGTTCTGTAGGATTCATGTCTTAAGATCAAGATTTAAAAAAACTGTAACCACTTGTCAACTGTGTGAGAAGTCACCTCCGCAGGCTTCTGGTAATTTCTGGTGACCTGTGCACAATATTCAGTGTTGAATGGACTAGACAAGGCAGATCATATGTGGCAGATTGGATCCAGAGACTTCAGTATCTGTTTTTCAGAACAGTCATGGTACCTGGTCAAACCCTATAGCTTTTCAAATTGAAATTTAATTAGAAAATGCTATATCTAGTGAGCTTTGGTCAGAACATATTTGCATGAAAACTATCTTAACTGAGCTTTACACTTTAAGCTGCTGTTAGCGTCTGCTAAATTGGGACTGAAGTGCAATTTAGTGAGTCAGTAGCCCTTAGTCCAAGTTTTCTGATAGCCAGAAACATGATGCAAATACTTTAAAAATTTGTCCAGATGTATTTTTTCAGTTTCCTCCAGAGAACCAGTGCAGCAGTTATATTCTGCTGATGGGCATTTACTCAGGTTCTTACCTGACCTGCCTGTAAACTAGGTATAAAACTAAAAGTCTCATGGGACCATTCAGAACAAAGCAAGGAAGTAAACTGAAATGAATGACAAGAAACAAGTAAGACAGCTTTTCTTTACATTTGCAACTAGCTCAAAATTACTTTGCATATTGACTGAAAGCTCTAACACCATTTTAATAGTTTTGGTTTGTTTTTTGTTTGGGTGGGGGTTTTTGGTTTGTTTTTTTTGTTTTTTTGTTTGCTTGCTTGTTTGTTTGCTGGTTGTTTTTTCTTAAATC
>NW_008654681.1:20691-22856 GCF_000695815.1 Acanthisitta chloris
TAAATGAACTTGAAAATTCCTCATAGAAAGAAACCAGACAGAAAGATGTACAAAAATAAAGATTGCACTTCATTAAAATTATCCAATTAATTTTCCCTGGAATTAAGGCAGACTAGATTTTTTATTTATTTAAGTAGAAGTCCAAATTTGTAAGTATTAGGATATCATCAAACATTTTGTCCTCTTTTCTTTATAATCCTTACATCTTTTATATCAGCCCTTTCAAATAAAGATTTTTTTGAGAAACAGAAATATGCTAATTATTAAATCAATTCAAGTCCTGTTATAAGACAAACTTCATCTGTCAATCATAGAGACATGGGGAATAATGACATTCTGCTGTCTGTTTCTGTTGACCTGTGCTTCTCAAAAGATTTGAGGTCTGACTTTCTTTTTACACCGTGCTGAATTCCTCCATCATGAATTGTGGCTTGGGAAAATGCTGCATGAATAACTGTGTCCATCCCGAGCCAGATATTTCCTAAGTGTATGCTTAATTTATAGAACATGATGATTTCTCCATACTAGGAAAATTAATTAATATTATGATGTAAAACAGTAACAGTGGTTTAATACTACTAGCAATAGACTGTGCAGCAGCAGCAGTGATAGCAGCAATACTACTACTGCTTACTAGACTAGCAACACAGGGAAAGATTAGAATAGATTTGAGAAGTCCAGCTACCTCCCCAAGAGAAGTGTAAACTATATGTTACCCTATATAAGATTTTTTTTAATGCAAAATGTCACTTCTTGTTTTTAGTTATGTCTATTTTCTCTTTCAGCACAATGTCTCAAAGTTGAATATTAATACAAATAATAATTAGGCAAGTATTTTTTACGTGCTTGGTCTAAGTACTTTCCTTTTGCTACCAGATTGTGGCTATCAAAGACACACCCTATTGCACTGTAGATATGGTAAAGATTTGGAATCTTACTTCACATATTTGCTACAATGAACCTTGTGATCTAGGTCAGTCCTCTAAAAAAATCTCATACATCTGATTAGCTATTACTTGAAATACGATGAGACAAATCATGCACTAGACAGCCTGGTTTCTCCAAACAAAAACCAGAAAATTTTGGATGCCCAATATAAGAGCTATCATCAATTTCATCATAGTCTAAATCCAATCAAAAGGAACCAGAACTTAAATAACCCAGTCTGCCTGGGCAGTTCTGCAGTGCGTATTCCTCTGTGAGTCCTGGATTTGTTCATTTGGGGTAATTTTTTGCTAGTTATGTGCAGCTGAACAGCTGTGCTGCAAAGCAAAATCTTGATTCTGCATCTCACTGTGTGTATTTATACAAATAGCTCTTTGGTGCTCTACCAAAGTATGTTAAAAATAGGTAAGCCCAGGTCTCCTCTAGTTATGGACAACTCGTTCTTAAAACATCCCATACACTATCCAATAAGGGCCAGGAGGCTTAACAAGTACACAGTTATTTGTCAGAGGGAGAATTTAAACATTTAAACTTTTCTCAATGTACTATGTTTCAGTGTCATGCCTGAAAACACTTGTAAATATATTTTTTTGCCATTTTAAAGTTAATCGGACCATTTCCTCACACATGTCCATGTATACTCACAAAAATGCATACCAAGAAATAAGTTCTAATTAAATGTCTCTTCATAGAGAGCCAAAAATGTGCTATTATTATGAACAAAATGAAACTTAATTACTGGCTTATTTCAATAGACCTGTATACTTCAACATAAAAGTTACACATCACTGGTTAAAAAGAGATGCACAAAATATATGGAATGAACTGTTTCAGGGGTCTTTTTGCCTTTCCTTGCTGCTATAATTTTTATATCTCATTTTACCTCTGTAATTAAGACAGGTCTGGTAGGTATTTAAATTAGCCTGGCTTTCATCTCTATCACACATTCATTTCAAAACTTTTATGAATATTTAATAGAGTTTTTATAATTTATTCTGATATGATGAACAGCCTTTTGGCTGTTAAGTCAATTGACAGAAAGGGAAAAAAAGATAAAAAAAAGATCCCCTCTCTTCAGGCAGAAATAATAATGATTCTATTTCTGTTCCTAGATTGGTGATTACACAGTCACCTGTTTTCACATTAAACTTTGATGATAAATTACTCAGCAACCATGATAATATCAGAAGTTTTACTGGCCAGAACAAATTGCCAGTAAT
>NW_008654681.1:22899-28988 GCF_000695815.1 Acanthisitta chloris
CCTTAGAGAATATCTGCAACTAACAATCAAACTTCTATTCTCCATATATACTTTTTTCTCTTTCTTTCCTTTCCCTCTGTGTTCTCTTCTTTTTCTCGCCTCCCTCCCTCTATTTTTTCATTTAATTTCAGATCATTTCAAAGGCAACTCTCTCAGCCTTTTAAGAATATATTAACATTCCATTAACACTGTCATGCTTTCTGCATGCCTATCAAGAACACAGGCCAAGAAGGCCAGTTAAATTTCATATAAGTCTGAGTTCAAACAGGTTCATTTATTTATCTTTTCAATTTTATTCCGTGCAGTCAATATTTACTTTAAAACCATATTTGGGTGAGGTACTGTGAATAGATTTTCAAGCCCAACAAAAGATGAAACTGTGAAGCACACATTTTGTACAGATTTTTCACAGAAAACTAGCTCTTAATATTATTACTCTCATCATCAGAGATAAATCACCATACTAAATCACCGCTGCTGTTCTTATTGCTGTTATTGTTACTCTTACATTAATTTTGCAATTATTATGATTAACATTTTTCTTATTAAATGTCAAAGATCAGAGCTTTCTTTATGATAGATCTTTTAAAAGAACAAGCAGAAAAATTTCCACACTGTGAATCATAACAAGCTGCATTCACCGCACTGGAAGAATTCATCTGTGTGTTCTGGGCAGTAGCATGATATGGTTCTGCTTCTTTTTGGAAACCCATGGGAGTAAACTTCAGCACTGGCAGCAGGAGACCTTCACTGGTGCAATGATGATCCACTCAAATCACCACAGCTGTCAGGTTTCAGGACCTATCTAAGATTTCGACAGCATGTGGGTCTCCATCATAAATCAACAGCTAGATGGGTCCCTTGAACTTTTTTACCTGAATGCAAAGGAAGCTATACAAGCAATATAATTTAATGTATGTGGATCCTTATATGAACACGTACTAAAGGAGATTTTCCAGAGGAAGGAAAGGCTGTGGGGCAGAAACCTGTCTGTTAATTAGCAGGGGGGCTTTGTGTTGGATTTTTTTTTGTCTGAAAGATGAGCAATTCCTTAAAAGGGTTCAGAAACAAAGATCCTGACCACATTCGAACACACACACACACACAGAAAATCAGTTTAATTCAGAGGTGCCTGACTAGTATTTATGACTGTGCTATAATTATTCACATATTTGAAATCACACACATGCAGTGCTGAATAAGTTTACATAGAACCAGAGTATCTTTCCTGAACAGAAAAGAAAAAGACTTTTTTTTGTTGTTCTTGCTTATTTGTTTTGGTTTGTTTTGCTTTATTTGGGGCTTTGTTTTTGGTTTGGTTTGTTTTGGGGTTTTTTTGGTGTGTGGATTTTTTTAGATACAAGAGGGAACTAGAATGGAAGACAGAGAGAGAAGAGAGAGGACAATAGATAAATCAATAGCAAATTCACTTTCCAGTTAACCTAGAATATGAATTTACTGAGTTAAAAATCATAAAGGAAAAATATGTTCATTTTTGATATCACTATTCAAAGCCTTTTGCAATGGAAGTCTGGATTTCACCTCTGCAACATAAATGAGAATAAAAGTCTCACTGTATTGCTGGGGTTTGTATGCTTTTTCTTCATAGGTTCTGTAAGATAAATGTAGCTCAAGACTCAGTAGAGGTTGACCTAGACATGTTTACTTTTAGCTTACTGGAGTAAGGGGTAAAATTCATCACCAGTATTTCTATCTTCAGATATCTATCTTCTTCCTCCTCAAAGGAATCGTCAGAGCTTCAGCTCTAAATAAAAGAGGGGAAAAAAAAGTGTTGTCATGCAAATGTGAACAAGCAAACATGAAGCCTTATTTCTACTGCTGTTGATGTGTGAATAACAATGCCATTCTCTAACTGGCAAGTACCCAGATGCTTTCTTCTTTATTGATGGCTGGAGTGCCTAATAAGCATAAACAAACTACAAACAGGACTTAAATGGATTTTAGCACATTTAGATGTTGAAAAATGTAAATAATTTGATTTCAGTGATATAAGATTGATTCAAATAAGCAAATGTTTACAGGATTGTCGATGTGATAGACTATCCATCTAAGATTTCAGATTATTTCTTGTCCAATATTCCCAATTTATTTTGACATTATAAATCCCGAGTCTACTAACCTTTATGACCATGCTTATCTTTAAGGACATGTGCTTTCACATGCAATAGAATCATATCAAAATACGGCTGTAGGGGATCACAAGACACCATCTAACTCATCCGTCTGTCCTATGGTATGATCAGACCTGCCTTCATCATTTTAACAAGAGGCTGTTCAAATAACTCTTAAAGAATTCAGTGATGAAGTCTCCACAGAATTACCAGCAGCTGATTTCAGTACTTCACTCTCCTTTTCACTGGAAAGGATTTTCTCATGTCTAGAGTGAATCTTCTTACTGAGCTTTTAAGCCCACACCTTATTTTACATAGTGGAAACATGATCTTCTTCCTCTTTCCATGTTTATATTGAGGCCATTTCTATTGCCCTTCTCTATCTTTTGTACATAAACCAAACATTTATTTCAACTCATTCATTTAAAACAAAACAAAACAAAAGACAAAAAGATTAAAACAATCTATATCATAATGGAGCAAAACTAAGTTGTAGCTTTGAGGGAAGAGTTCACATGTCTTGTTTGCAATACTCTTTTCTGTATGTAATGTCCATATCATAATAAGAATCTCTCTTTTTTTCTGGGTTTTTTTTGCCACTCAACTGACTGTAAAGCCATATCTCTTCCTTATGATTAAGAAAAATCACATATTCCATTGTTTCCTGTGCTATATTAATGTAGCTGACTGCCTAATTCATTGCAGTGATGATTCTTGGCTGACCACTTCCCTTCTCCCTGCACCTGGAAAGGAATAATCTCATGTACCAGCACAGTCTGGGGAATAACCAGCTGAGAAGCATCCCTGCAAAGAAAGCCCTGGTGGTCATGGTAGCACCAAGCTGACCATTAGGCAGAAACATGCCTTTGCGGCAGAGGACAACAGTCACCTGAGCTTTGTTGGGCAGACTAGGTGAGGGAAATAATCCTTCTCTTCTGCTTAGCGTTGATATGAGACTCATGGATTTCAGTATCCAGCACTGAGCTCCCCAGCATAGAGAGACATGGGCATTATACAGAGTGTCCGGTGAAGGGCCACAGGCATAACTAAAGGACTGGAGCGTATGTCATACTATAGCTGAGATAGATGGGACTGTTCAGCCTGGAGAAGTCTCATGCAGGAGCTTACCTGTAGGTATAAATATCTGATAGGAAGGAGTGAAGAACCCAGACTCTTCTTGGTGATATCCATGAACAGGACAAGGGGCAGCATACAATGAACAAAAGTAATGATATCTGAACTGTACTGTTCATCAACTATTCATTCTTCCCTGGTACTCCACTTCTTACAAAACTTATTACTCTACTACTGGTGGAAAGTAAACGAATTGTTCTTGACAAATTCACTCTGGTAGTTGTATAATACTTCCATAACTGCCAGGCATTTAGAAATCGTTAAATATTGTATGATTTCTGCTTTTCTTGGAACCAAATATAGCTTGACTATCTTATCAGTCTCATCCTTCTTCCTCAGCTCTGTACAGTTCCTGTACCCCAGTTTTTAGATGTTATTTTAAATCAATGACAATGATTACTGAAAGAGATATGATTTTGGGAAGTGGATCTTTTTGTAATACTTTCAAATACCTTGATTTTCAAAGGATGTTCAGAACATACCAAACCCCACATTTTCTTTCTCAACAGAAATACCTTCAGAATCTGCCTAGTTTTGAACACCTTCTCATGTTGTACAATGATTTAAAATAGTTATTTTAAAATACACACTAAAATCCTTGTGCCCATTGAAATTGAAGTATTTGTGCAAATATATGGAGGGAAAAGGCCTAGCATTAACACAGTCCAAACAGAATAAATTGAAGATTCAAAGTTTCAATTAAATTTTTGTGGGGGAAAAATGGGATTTAAAATCAATGGTAGATATGCTACGTATTACTTGTTACTTCACATTACAAAATAAAAATATTTTTGCAATGTGAATGGACATAGACTGTTCTACAAAAAAATCCAAATAAATACCTTATTCAGGGACAAGTCAAGACTATAATGTAAGGATTTCTTACTAATTTGCACTGTTATAAAGAAAGGCATCTGGACATGTAGGTGTCTTAACCTATTTCTGAGCTCTTCATTGACATGTTTTATTACTCTGGGGAAAACTCTGAAGTTCTACTTACCTTTATTTCTCCATAGTGATATATTTTTACTCTATGGTGTTATTATGGTTTTGCTAAGATGCTGTATGGATACACAAAATAATTTTCACAAAATTTACAGGCTGAAATGCTCAGAGACAGTAACAGTACCCATCCTGGAACACAGAGTAAGGTCTCTCAGTCTACCTGTCTGTCAGCCTTTATGCTTTTATCTTTCTCTCACATCTACATATATATGCAAAATAAAATCAAAAACAAAAACAAAAAAAACAAAAAAAAACAAAAGAAAAGAATAAATAAAGCAAACCTGCAAACCAACCGAAAATCAATCCTTTTTTTTTTTTTTCTTTTTTCTTTTAATGAACTGGAACTGAAGAAATAGCAATTAGAATTCTTAGCTATAGGATTTTTTATTGAAAGGGAACTGGTTTCTTTTCTTCATTCTCCTTTTGTGTCTTCCTCCCTGTATTTATACTGACTTTCTCACCTTCATAGTGTTCAGTTGTCTCTACTGACTACATGAACAGCCTGAGACTTGAGATACTAGGATTGTTTCACTGACTCTTGTGTTCAGCTCTTTTGGAAATTCAGAATCTTAACTGAGCTCCCGAATAAATGGGTTACACAACAATTGATGCTTTTTGAGATTTTTCTATAGCAAAAATTGTGGTAAGAGCTGGCATAGGAGAATAGGGCGTTCAATGAGCAAAGTAGAGAGATAGAAAGACCTCCTGGTAATGACAATGGCAGTCTCCATAGGTTGCTGTTCTTACTCTTTCTTTCCTCCAAGTATTGTGCAAGAGTGGTAGAACCACAGTACCACAGAGGGGCTTATTTCTTAATCACTTTTAAAACACTTACTGTTTTTCTTTATCCAGAATCCCTTTCATCCCCAACCCAATATATTCTGGACCAATTTTCCAAAGTGACACAAGGTGAGGAAGATTTTACCCTACAACTTTTATGTTATTTTACAGTAAAGCTAGTCTTGAGACAATGAGTATTTTGGCTTGGGCACCGTTAACAAATATATTAACTCCATGTGACAACTGATTAATTTTGGTTTAAGGTTATGAATACAAAACAAAGCATATGGGTATATAATGTGAATTTTAATGATGTCGTAGCACTAGTAAAAGATGAGAAAGATAATTTAATTAGCTTTCTAAAAGGTCACTTCTATTGATATAAAATTTTACCTGAGGGTGTCAATGCCCCTCACTCTTCTTTCTTTCTTCTTCTCTTTCTTTGGAAAGTGAGCATTTATATTTAAACAGAAGAGTATCCAGGCTTTATGCTTTGTAGTGGCTTTTTTTAACTTTTCTTTTCATTGTTGCTGTTGTTGTTGTTATTCTTTGTGAAAAATCACATTGAAGCAAAAAAAACCCCAAAACTAAATCCAAATAAAACAAAGATTCCCAGATGTTTCATTCTTGAAACACAAGCACATAAATATTTAGACAACGTTCTTCTTGCTATTTTAGTTACTTAGGCCTGTTCATGTTTCACCTGAGTAGTTAAACATGGCATGGAATCTGGAAGTATAGACACAATAACTTTACAGAGTCATTTTACATTTGTACCTTGGAATATGGCAGTGGGGAACAAAGGATAACAGGTAATGGAATCATTCCAATTTTGTATTAGACATTGAAGATTTCATTTGGGAAGCTATAACCACCTCTGGCAAGTGCTGATCTCCTTCTCTTGCCAGGTGGATTGATACTACAGTTCACTATTCTGTAGGTCACTCTTGACTCTTTAAAGCCCAGGGATCAAAATCACATTTTTCATTTGTCATTCAAGGCATCTGCATCACAGCAATTCAATTTTAAGTTGTGCTT
>NW_008654681.1:29013-30502 GCF_000695815.1 Acanthisitta chloris
TATAAAAACTGATTTACGAACATATTGGGAAAACCTGGCACCAGTGATTGGGTTCATCACATATGACTGTGGATGAGAAAATCTTTCTCTTAATGATTTGAATTGTCAAATCATTAGGATAATATGATTCATGTTTTTTTCTGCTTGAAGGCATGTATATACAGACTGTCCTGAGGTTTTGCTTCTTTTGTCTCTTTGGAGAAGCTGCAAAGATAATCAATTTACATGAAATCAGAGTATTATAAATGTGCTGGTGAAAAAATATACAAAACTTGGATCATCTGGATGCAAGCTGATTCATCTGCAGTTAAATCAGAACCTAACAAATGAACTCAATTTCTATTGGACAGTTTCTGTTGAATGAGGAGAAGCTAGCTGCACTGAAGAGATCAGGATCTTGAATGAAGAACAACTCCGGAATTTTTTCAAGGGGTTAGGATGTGCTAGAAATAATGACAATAGGTAGAGCTGAACTGAAAAATAAAGGCATGAATAAGCACCTCAAGGGTTGAAAGATTAATTAGAGAATGTAAAAGACAGGAAAGGAAAATGAGCTGAAGTTAGCCCAAGTGTGGAACAGGTCTATAACAGTGATCAAAACAACATGAAACTTGTCATCAGAGAGGACATGAGAAAACAAGATTTGCTTACTGCAGAAAAATGAAGACTTAGAAGTGTATGATGTTTTTCTATAAATAAACAAAGGGAGAATTCACCAGGGAGAGACATGAGGTATTTAAGCTAAAACCAGCGTTGGCATAAGAATAAATGGGGTGGGTTAGCTATGAACAAATTAAAGCCAAAAAGAAAGTAAAGAAGTTTAGAAATGGCTAGAGCAGTGAGGCTTCAAAAGAGCATTCTAGGGAGGGTGGTGGGGGAGAACATCCCTTTTCAATAAGGATATAAGTAAATTTAAGCAAATAATTATACTGCATATTGTCCGTAGGGCCAGATGACTGGCTTTCTTTATTCAGGAGTTTGCTTTCTATCTGTGTTGCCATCTTGCTGAAGTAGAAAGTAAAGACAATTCAATAAGCAGAGATTGTGGGCATAAAAATGGAAAGCATAATTTGTATTAATTAACCAGTACTGTGTATATTTTTCAATCTCTTGCATGTATGTGTTTATTGTAGACTTTGAGTCATATATGTCCAAGGATGCAGACTCAGATCCTGAACTCCTCAAGAGCATTGCCTATTCAATGTGAGAAGTCTGGTGAGACCAACAGAGTAGTATCTAAATTACATGTTTCCACATTACTTCACTCTGGGAATTTAACATGGAAGTAATCTGTTTTCCTCATGCCTATTTATGGCTTCAAGAGAAATTGTTATTTAAATCCTGGTCATGCTAACAATAATAAATACAATTGCTTTTTCAAAAACAATTGGACTGATGTGTATGTCTTTGAATTTGTTTATTTATTTCAAAAATCTTTACTTATAAGAAATCTGATAAGGACAAAACATTTGACTTAATAATCTATGTA
>NW_008654681.1:30587-33736 GCF_000695815.1 Acanthisitta chloris
GTTTTGTGGGGTTGGTTCTTTCTGTTTTTCCCTTTGGTTTCCCTCTTGGAGGATGCATTATGCTTACACTGTAAGCCAAACTTGTAACTCTCTGACTTGCCAAGCTGCTAGTATTGAACATCTAAGTCTTCAACTGGCATCTGAAGCCAGCAAACACTTTTCTTTCTTTCTTTCTTTCTTTCTTTCTTTCTTTCTTTCTTTCTTTCTTTCTTTCTTTCTTTCTTTCTTTCTTTCTTTCTTTCTTTCTTTCTTTCTTTCTTTCTTTCTTTCTTTCTTTCTTTCTTTCTTTCTTTCTTTCTTTCTTTCTTTCTTTCTTTCTTTCTTTCTTTCTTTCTTTCTTTCTTTCTTTCTTTCTTTCTTTCTTTCTTTCTTTCTTTTTCAGTCATGCTCAGCATAATACCTGCGTGCCATTATCCCTGATCCACCTTACCCCTTCCCTGGTTTTAATCATATGGCTTAGTTTGTAGAATTGTAAAAACACACAACTGACACATAATATGCGAACAATTTTCCATAAACATGATCAACTGCAGAGTCTTAATGCTTTTCTCTTTCATGCATAAGTGTGCTGGTTTAAAAGCTCACCATTGAGAGACCCCAAGTCAGAAACACAATTTAACAGAAAAACCCAAACCAATAAATGTAACAGTATAAAAATAAACCACTTGACAGAGTCAGAAAGCAACCTGACACCCTGCCAGTCTGGGTGTTTGTAGTAGTCTGACTAAATGATTGGCTGCAGTCCTCCTGGAGTGATGGGTCTGTTGGTGCAGTGATCCTGTAGATCTGGTACCAATCAGTGGTACTGTTGATTCCCTTGACTGAAAGATACCATCCAGATGGACCTTAACAGGCTTGGATGTAGGACCATGTGAACATGTCATTCAATGAGACGAAGTACGTATTTCAGCACCTGAGCTGAAGCAATCCTCAATATAGTACAGACTAGGGTAAGAATTGTTTATGAGAAGCTTTGTGGAAAATGATTTGGAGATATTAGTTGATGAAAAATTAGATATGAACCAAAATTTTGTCTTTGCAGTCCAGAAAGCCAATTTTATCCTAAGATGCAGAAAAGGAAGCATGGTCATTGGGTCAGAGTATGTGATTCTCTTCTTACACTCTGTTGCCATGACATCATACCTGGAGTACTGGGTCCTGTTCAGGTGTCCTCTGTAAAAACAGAAAGACATGGACTTGTTAGAATGGGTCTAGAAAGCAACCATGAAGACAAACAGAGGGCTAGACTACCTATTCAGTAAAGAAGGGCTATTGGAGTAGTTTGGGTTTTTTTCAATCTGGAGAAGAGAAATCTACGAGGAAACCTTATCTTAAAGGTAGGGGCCTCCTTACCTTAAAGGAGGCATTTCATTATATATAAAGAGGGCTTATAAGAAAAACTAAGACCTGTAGTGACAAGACAATCTACAAGAAGTTTAAACAGAAATGGAGTGGATTTAGATTAGACATAAAGAAGACTTTTTTTCTTTTATGTTGGGAATGGCAAAAGACAGGAACAGGCTGCCCAGTGGAGTTGTGGATGACCCACCACTGGAAGTGTTGAACATCAGGTTAGATGGAGTTTTGAGGAAAACAATTTAATTAAAGTTGTCCCTGCACATGGTCAGAGATTTGGACTAGATGATATTAAAGGTCTCTTCCAACCCAAGTAATTGTAGAATTCTATGGAAAAAGAATTCACTTCAAGAGTTACACAGTTGAATAGGGCAAAACCTGCAAGTCTTGATCAAAATGCAATATAGATATTCTATTGAAAATCTTGCACAAATTTATCAGAAATATACTCCACTCCTTTGAGATTTTGAAGTGGGTTTTGCAGGTGTGTGTGTGTGTTTAGTTTGGTTGGTTGGTTGGGTTGAGGTTTTCCAAATCTTATTTTTGTGTTCTAAGATTTTGTTAGACAGAATATTTTCTTATGTACTCTTTAAGCTGTTTTCAGAAATTTCCATTTAATGTATGACATAGACCTTTTCCATATGAGAGATCTGTTCTTAGTTTCACAATGTCATCTGTGTTTAGAAGGCATAAATTAAATATTAGTGGCAGTCTGAGGCATCTACAGATAAGTGTGCAACAAATGTCTTACACACTGCCAGTGAAATGCCTTACAGATAAAGAAAAACTATCCAGGTTTTATGAAGCTAAGAGGGAGTGGGAGGAAGATAGAAATAAGATCTGCCTCTGACCTTTCCCAGTGTTTTGGAGCTTGAACCAAGCATCACACTAACTCTTACACCTTTATTTTTACGTATTAAACTCAGCTTTTGATTGCCATGACATGCTCTTTTCACTGGGTAACAAACTGTCTGGAAAGCTGAGCCCAGAGAGTGATGGTGAATGAAGTTAAATCCAGCTAGTGGACGGTCAGCAGTAGTGTTCCACAGAGCTCAGTATCGGGGCTACATCTGTATAATATCTTTATCAAAGATCTGGCTGAGGAGACTCAGAAAGTTCACAGATGATACTAAGTTGAGTGGGAGTGTTGATCTGCTGTGGGGTAGGAGGGCTCTACAGAGGGATCTGGACAGGCTGAATTGATGAGTCAAGGTCAGTTGTATGAGGTTCAACAAGATGAAGGGCTGGGTCCTGCCCTTAGGACACAACAATGCCCTGCAGTGCTACAGACTGAGGGCAGAGTGGCTGTAAAGTTAGTTGGCAGAAAAGGACCTGGGAGTGCTGGCTTACAATGATTGAACATGAACTAGCAGTGTGCCCAAGTGGCCAAGAGGGCCAATGACATCCTGGCTCATATCATCAATAGTGTGGCAAGCAGGACGAGGACAGTGACCATCTGCCTGTAATCAACACTGGTGAGGCCACAACTTGAATCTTGGGTTCAATTTTGGACCCCTCATGACAATAAAGAAAATTGAGGGGTTGGAGCATGCCCAGAGATGGGCAACAGAGCTGGAGATATTTCTAGAGCACAAGCTTGATGCAAATGAATTCTGTAAACCTCTGTATCTGACACCTATATTTACTTTTACCATGTGTGAATAGTCCTGAAGAAAAAGGTTTCCAGGAAGGCTCTTTAGAAAAACTGGAAGAGAAGTAATATGGACTTTTTTATTTTTGTCCCCTTGATTCTTTTCACTAATACACCTACCTCACGCAAAGGCAAACCCATC
>NW_008654682.1:0-972 GCF_000695815.1 Acanthisitta chloris
TTTTGGGGGTCTTGGGTCCATGAGAGGAATTTTGGGGGGAATTTTGAGGGTCTTGGGTCCATGAGAGGGATTTTGGGGGGAATTTTGGGGGTCCCAAATCCATGGGAGGGATTTTGGGGGGAATTTTGTGCCCCTTTGGGGGTCCCTCCCGTCCTTCTCCCCCTTTTTTTGACTCCCTTCCCACCTTTTCCTCCCCCAGACCTTCGACCAACTGAACTGGTGCCATTCCCAGTGGGATTTTCCCAGTTGGATTTTCCCAGTTGGATTTTCCCAGTTGGATTTTCCCAGTTGGATCTTCCCAGTTGGATTTTCCCAGTTGGCTCCCAATAAAGGTTGTGGTGTGCACTCAGGTGTGGGATCATTTTGGGGGGAAAATCACCCCCAAATTTCCAGGAAAAATATCCTGGAGCTGCTGCTCCAAAGATTTGGGATCTTCCCAATATTTGGGAAAAAAAAACCAAAATTTGGGCTGGAAAATTTGGGAATTTTGCCCTAAATTTGAGGTAGGAAAGAGGGAATTTAGGGTGAGTAAAAGACAAAATTTCCAGGAAAAAATTTGGGATCTTCCCAATATTTGGGAAAAAAAAACCAAAATTTGGGCTGGAAAATTTGGGAATTTTGCCCTAAATTTGAGGTAGGAAAGAGGGAATTTAGGGTGAGTAAAAGACAAAATTTCCAGGAAAAAATTTGGGATCTTCCCAATATTTGGGAAAAAAAAACCAAAATTTGGGCTGGAAAATTTGGGAATTTTGCCCTAAATTTGAGGTAGGAAAGAGGGAATTTAGGGTGAGTAAAAGACAAAATTTCCAGGAAAAAATTTGGGATCTTCCCAATATTTGGGAAAAAAAAACCAAAATTTGGGCTGGAAAATTTGGGAATTTTGCCCTAAATTTGAGGTAGGAAAGAGGGAATTTAGGGTGAGTAAAAGACAAAATTTCCAGGAAAAAATATCCTGGAGCTGCTGCTCCAAAG
>NW_008654682.1:1461-2667 GCF_000695815.1 Acanthisitta chloris
TCCCATGAGGCAAATTTGATGATTTCCTCCTAATTTTTTGGGGATTTTCCTCTTCTTTTTTAACCATTTCCTCCCTTTTTTCCCCTTTTTTAAACTATTTCCTCTCTTTTTTTACCATTTCCTCTATTTCCTCCTTTAACTATTTCCTCCTTTTATTTCCTCTCTTTTTTTACCCATTTCCTCCCATTTTCTACCCATTTCCTCCTTTTTTAACTATTTCCTCTTTTTTTACCCATTTCCTCCTTTTTTAAACTATTTCCTCTCTTTTTTAACTATTTCCTGTTTTTTTAACTATTTCCTTTTAACCATTTCCTCCTTTTTTTAACCATTTCCTCTTTTTAACTATTTCCTCCTTTTTTTAACCATTTCCTCTTTTTTTATTTCTTCCTTTTTTTAACTATTTCCTTTTTTTTTAACCATTTCCTCTTTTTTTAAACAATTTCCTCCCTTTTTTTAACTATTTCCTCCTTTTTTAATGATTTCCTTTTTTTTAACTATTTCCTCTCTTTTTTTGACCATTTCCTCTCTTATTTCCTCCTTTTTTTAACTATTTCCTCTTTTTTAATTTCCTCCCTTTTTTTAACCATTTCCTCCTTTTTTAACCCTTTCCTCTCTCTTTTTAACCATTTGCTCTTTTTTTATTTCCTTTTTTTAACTCTTTCCTCTCTTTTTTTTATTTCCTCCCTTCTTTTAACCATTTCCTCCCATTTTTTTAATCCTTTCCTCCCATTTTTTAACCATTTCCTTCTTTTTTTGGGCTCTTCTCCTCTACTTTTTGTGGAGCTACAGATGTAGAATGATAACCACAAATCCCATGGGGGGAATTTTCCAAAAATTTCCAAAATTTTGGGGGTTATCCCAAATTTTTTTAGGGTCCTCTCAGTTTTTCCTCTTCCTGCCCTTTCCAGGCTGCTGGAACATCCTTGTTTTCCTCCTGCTCAACACTTTCCCACGAACTTTGGAATTTTGGGGGGTCCCAGGGGTACCCCGAGATCTCCTCTCTCCACCCTCAGATTCTGGGGTCCCCCCAGAACCTTTGCCTCCTTTTCTGGCTCTCCAGGGACCCCTGGGATGGGATTTGGGGTTACCTGGGTGGGATTTGGAGGGACCTGGGTGGGATTTTGGGGTACCTGGGTGGGATTTTGGGGTACCTGGGTGGGATTTTGGGGTACCTGGGTGGGGTTTGGGGGGACCTGGTTGGTATTT
>NW_008654682.1:2754-3425 GCF_000695815.1 Acanthisitta chloris
TTGGGGGTACCTGGGTGGGATTTTGGGGTACCTGGGTGGGATTTGGGGGGACCTGGGTGGGATTTTGGGGTGTCCTGTTGATTTTTGGGGGTGCCCTGTTGGTTTTTGGGGGTGCCCTGGAATCTCCCGTGGCTTTGTCTCCGTCGTTTTCGTGGTTGGGAAGATCCTGAGGAAATTTGTTTCCTCTTCCTGTGCTCAGGAAAGAGATCTGGGGAGAAAAAGGGGAAAAAATGGGGTTCAGGAGGGGAAAAAATGGGAATTTTGGGGAGAAAAATGGGGTTCAGGAGGGAAAAAAAATGAGAATTTTGAGGAGGGAGAAAAATGGTTCAGAAGAGGAAAAAATGGGAGTTTGGGGAGGGAAAAAATGGGAGTTTGGGGGGAGAAAAATGGGAGTTTGGGGGGAAAAAAATGGGAATTTGGGAAGGAAAAAATAGGAGTTTGGGAAGGAAAAAATAGGAATTTGGGGGAGAAAATGGGAGTTTTGGGAGGAAAAAAGGGTTTTTGGGGTGCCAGGGCAGAGCTGAAGTGTCAGAGCGTTTACTTTGCACCTCCAAAAATCATTTGGGGATCAAAGAGTCTTTGTGTCATCAGCCACTTCAGCACAGGTGAGAACCCACTCACCTGGACAGCACCCCCAGATTCACCTGGGACCCCCCCCCAAACTCACCTGT
>NW_008654683.1:0-310 GCF_000695815.1 Acanthisitta chloris
CCGGCCCCGCCGATGCCGCACTGACACTTCTCCGCCCCGCGCAGTCTCCTCTCCCGCGCCCACGGGGGGATGCGCGGAGACCCGCGCTTGCCGCCGCGCCGCCTCTAGCCCCTCGCTCCTTTCCCACCGAGCTGCCGCTATCTCCGCCGGCACACGGACTGCTACGCTGGTGCAAAATGGATTACAGCGACCCTCCCGGGCTCCTCCGCAGGAGAGCAATGCCGCTAACCGGTAAGCACTCGGCTACCCTCGGGCCAGCCGCCGGTACTCCGCGGCACCGGATTTTTCGCCCCTCCACTCTCCCTTTTTA
>NW_008654683.1:367-659 GCF_000695815.1 Acanthisitta chloris
GCTGTTGTTGTTGTTATCGCTACTGTAATTATCGGTGGTGTTATTATTATTAATCTCAGTTGTGAGCATGCCGCAGGGTGCGAGAGGCAGCAACAGGGCGGTCTGGCACGGAAAATACGCCGCGGGCCGCGATGGCACGGCGTTCCTCAGGGTTCCGCGGCGAGGGGCGGAAGGCTGGGGCGCAGTACGGCCAGGCAGTGCCTCGCCTGCCGGGGAGGTTTCTTCCAATAAAAGGCCTTCTTTTTTTGGTACTTTTCCCTCTGCTATCCTGAAGCGCGCCTTGGTGAAGCTC
>NW_008654684.1:0-1176 GCF_000695815.1 Acanthisitta chloris
TGAGTGCTGACCCGTTCGTCACGGCCGCGGCTGGAAGGAGCGCGGGGGCTCTGTTAGGAACACTCCACCGTGCCCTGCTGCTTTAGGCGTCTCCATCTGGCGGGGGAAAGCAATGGGGAAAAAGTTTGGAAGGCTGCTCCAAATCCAGTCACCGCTAGGAAAGGACTATGCCATGGCAGGGGTTGGGACTGGATGATCTGTTAGGTCCATTCCAACTCCTGAAATTCCATGATTCTGTGATTTCTTTCACGACTGTGTTTTGCGGTGTGCATTATTAGCTCTGCAGCAAGCGTTTACAAGGGCTTGCTGGACAGGGCAGTTTCATGATCAGATGGTTAGGCACGTTCCTAGTGAAGCTGCCTGGTCTCAGCTGATGCACAGTGTGTGAACTCTTGAGTTACATTCTGGAAGATTTTGCTGACCTGTACCCAAAAAAAGTTCAGCTTTCTAGAGAGAATTAACTGGTTGAAACTTGATGTGTGTCATTGTTTTGTAACTCCCTCGTAAACTGACAACTACTCTATTGTAGTTTCATGTCTTGCTGTGTTACCTGAGGTGTACCAGAATCTGCCTACCTTATGTTTTCCAGTGGCACGTAATAAAACACACCTCATTGGGCCCCTGGAACAGTACAGCAAGACAAAACATGCAGGATTACTGAAGTCAGGTTTTATGAGTACTTGCTGTTACTGAACTGCCCAAGCAAAGTACAAACATGCCCCTTCTCGAGTCCATGGCCTACATGCTCTTCGTTTGGAGATGTGAAGCGAGTGAGTGTGCTCTACTGCTAAAGGACTACAAGACCCTGCCAGAAGTTACTGAATCCCAGCAGAACTGATTAGTTTGTCCCTGTAGGTCGTTACTGAGATACAGGGCCACTGTCAGTGTGCAGAACATCAGCCTGAGCAGTGTCAGCATGTGGAACCAACAGGTTCTACTGAGCCTCAGTGCTGCACCTGCCACGCCAGAAATGCGATTCAGCAGCATCCGAAAGGGGTGAGCTCTGCCTCACAGAGGCACGGACCCACTCCGCGCTGCCGGTATCCGCGCTGCCGGTGGGGCGAGCAGCATCGCCCGAGGGAGCTGCGGCTGCTGCCCCGGGTACCGCGAGCAGCGGGGCAGATCGCAGAGGCACGGCCCGCACCGCCGGGCACGGCAGGGCAGCGTTAGGTAGGG
>NW_008654685.1:0-13262 GCF_000695815.1 Acanthisitta chloris
AGGAAGGGCGTGGGGTCGGGCATGGCATCCACGGGCTCTCGCAGCAGCAGCTTCCTGCTCTCAGACCCTATTCTGTAGGCCTCTTCGAACTCGGGGTTCAGCGGCGTGGACAGGCTCTTCTTCATCCTGCGCCGCGGCGTCTCGGGCAGTTTGTCCTTGGGCGGGGAGGGTTTGTAGCCGGACAGCACGGGGCTGCCCGACGGGGTCCCCTCCGCGGTCCCGCTGGCGCTCAGCAGCTTCTTCTTGGTGGCGTGCAGCTGGGAGGTCAGGTAGGCGATGGTGCTCGCTCTCTGCTCCAGTTCGCTGGACAACATATTGAGCTTATGGCTTTTCATTTTTAACTCTTCCAAGTACTTCTTCTCTCGCTCTTTAATAGTGTTTTCCAGCACCATTATCATCGCGTTCTTTTGTTCCAGTTCTTTCAACAATTCACTGTTTTCGGCCTCTTTGATTTTCAGCTGAGCTTCGAGGTCTTTGCACTTACTTTTGAGTTCATCGCTTCGTGAGCTGCCACTTTCTGCAAGGACAGGAAAAGCACAAGTGTTTAAAGGTAACAACAGCCACTACACACAACAGTGCAATAGGCTTCTCTTGCTATCCCAAAGCCATCGGGGGAATCCAATGGAATAAATTCAGCTAATACTCATCCCACACAATCCCCAATCCAGGAGGTTACTTCCCCCACTGTTAACATAATACAGGGAGAATAACTAGTATCTAGTGTCTATATACACACACACACAAATAAAAGCTTTGTGGTGGAATTACAGCACTAGCTCAGCTAAGTTTTAAAAATAGTCTCACTCTTCTGCCCCTAAAATTTGTGTCCTGTGTTCCCACATAGCACATGGGGAACTGACTGTCTAGTGGAGTCAGCAGTTCCACATGCTATTCCTGGCTCTTTCACAGATTTCCTGGGTGACCTTGGTAAAGAACTTGTGATGTTTACTTCATAAATAACAGTAAGTCTGGAAAGTAGAAAACTACACTTATTATACCTTTAGAATTTATCAAGTCAGACATCCCATTGCAAAGTATCTCACCTACTTGTAATGGAGAAAATACAAACATTGAAACAGATGACAAAGTTGACCACGAGCATTAGAAGAAAAATGCCATATATTCCTTACCTGACAAGTCTGAACTCTTTACAGTCAGCTCATAGGTTAAATCTGAGGAAAAAAGTTGTTTATTTGGGTTAGAACATCATCATGGACCCCAAACACCACCTGCTGAGCAGAATTACACTGACAGACTCCAGTAAACACAGAACTAACTCTTCCCACCACCCCAAGCAAGAACAGGAGATCCATTGCCAATGAGCCAACGTGTGAAACAACTTTCTAAACAGAAACATAAAAACCCCTTTGCTTTGACCACGCCAAGACAGGCTGCTGACTCAACCCCCCCCTGTGGTGGTGGTGTGGGCAAGTTTCCCTGCCGGGGTGGGAAGCAGTGCCTCCAGCCCTGGGAAGAGGGAAGCACAGAGGCACAGGCAGCTCAGCCCCCGTGGTACCTGTGCAGTGCTGCTGCAGGCGGCGCAGCTCGGCGTGCAGCCCCTTCAGCGTGTTGGCATGTTCTCTCTGCAGGAACAGCAGGTTCTTCTGGGCACTCTGCAGCTGGTTCTCCAGGGTTGAGGTGGCCATCCTGGCCCAAGTCACCCTGTCTGGGAACAGAAGTGGAGTTGGAGCGGTGAGTTACCTGCACATCAACAATAGGAAAGGCTGAATTCTGTGAATACACTGATGTGTGATCAGCAAACGCCACAAAAGGTTTTTCTGTTTCAGGACTACAGAAGTGCCCTAAGTTCATCGAAAGCCTAATTATACCCTAGGCCAGGGTACCCAGCGCAGGGAACTCATTTGTTTGCAGTTAACACATTTAAAGGATTAACTTCAGACCACCTAAATCACTAATCCTGTTACAAGACAAAAGTGGAGTCCCAAGGAATGGGCTAGTACATTCCCTCCAGGGACATGGGAATTTGTAACATCCCTGGACAAGAAGAAGAAGAGGAAGAAGGCACTGAGATGCACCAGCTGTAAGGAGAAAGGCAAACCTGGGGTGTAAGCACAGCCAGGCCCGTGGTGCTGCCATGGACATGGCTGCCTTGGGGTGTCTGAGCCAAGATGTGGGAACTGGGAATGCATGAGGGAAGCTCTGGCTGCTCCAGTTTCCTCAGCTGGGCTGGAGCAGGATCAGTCCTGGGATGGAGCAGCATCAGTCCTGCACCAGCCCCAGTGATACGGAACAAGATAACAAGGACAATGTTTCATTCCACGAGAAAACAATCAGATTTTTCTTGCTCAGGTTACAAGGACATGGAAAACTGTTTTCCTTGTGGAACAACCTCATGCAACTAGACTTGCCTACAGCAGTGCTCAGACTCAGCCAGGAATGGCTAACTGTACCATGCTGCCAAGCTGCCAGTGCTACCACTGCTCCTGACGAGGCAACAATGGTTACAGGAGGAAAGGCTAAATTCCATTCTATATGCAGCTTTGTAAAAACCATCACAATAATTAGGTTACAAGGGTAATTGAAGAGTCAGGACTCTGTTGCCTGGACAACCACCTGCAATGGCACTGCGACCACGGCTGTAATTGCTGGCCCACAGAAGGGCCCCAAGGGTTTGCCTTGGGCTCTTTCTGGTTTGCAGTTTTATGACAAAAATCTGATCCTACCAGTTTAAAATGGGTAGAACATAAGCTCAGAGCAAGTGACACACTTCTGTCATTCCTAAACATAACGCAGCCCTCTGTTTAATTTTATAGTTTTATTCCCAAAAGAACAGCAGCCTTGGTGCTCCTGCACCTTGGTAAGGCACTAAAGCACCTTGGGGGTGTGGAAATCACACTCACAGAACCTTCTGACTTCACCTGTGACCTCAACGGACTCATCTTCTACTGACTTACCCCTACAGAAGCAAATATTGGATTGTAAAAAAAAATAAAGTGAAGGTGCAAAAGACATTTAAGGAATCCACTTCTGTGCAGGGCCAAACAGAGCTCTCAGTTACCTTGTAACAGGGGCCAAAGATTAACTGCAGTGCCCGAGAAGAATGTGGGCAGCAGTGCCAAGTGAGCTCTGCTGAGTGAACAGGTCCTTTCAGGATCACCATCGTTAGCAAACGGGCGAAAATGATAGACCAAAGACATCCTAAAAAGAGGTTTCTGGAGGGGCTAAACAAGAAATAAGCTGAGTTGTGCAGGATCCTCTCTAGAGCTCCTGAGGGAGCTCACCTGAGTCCCCCCCCAGCCCAGGCCAGCCTGTCAGTTGCCCCTCATGCCACGGGGCTGTTCACAGGGCACCACAGTCACAGCAATCACTGTGGGCACCATTAACTCTGAGGACTGATGGTATTTTAGCCGTGGCACATTTTCAAAGTGACATCCCCCCGTTTGCAAAGCTGACTTCAGACAGACAGGAGCTCTGCCCATCATCCCATGTCTGAGGTGATCACTGTACTCTCACCGACCGAGTGTGACAGCAGAACAAAGCCACGGCTGCAGCTCGGAAGGGATTCTTCAAGAAATGTATTCTACAAAGGAAACCCTGAGCTCTGGCAGCAGCTGATGAAAGAACAGCCTGCACACACCACCCCAGAGCCTCTGCCCTCACAGTGGGTGCTAACAGAGACCTTACACCTGTAACCTGGACAGGAAAACACTTCATCGCCAGACAGTAAATGTTCACAGCTCAGTCCTTGCAAATAAATGTGTCTTTTAAAAACTAGTTTCTAAGTGTTCAAAAAACCAGAATAAGGCTGTCACTATTAATCTCTATTGTTTTTTCACCTTGATCTCCTGCATCTGAAAGATCACACTAGGATTAGCTGCTCTGAAGAAAAAAAAATATAATGAGGGGCAGGAGAGTTTTATAGGCTTAGAAAGAAAAGCAGAGCTACCAGCACCAGAGCATCATCTCCCCTGCAGCAGCGATAAGTTAATCAGTGAGAGCAATTAAATCAACCCGTGATGAGTTTTAGCTGCAGCCCCTCTGCACTAAGTCGTTTCCCACAACTCCCTGCAGCCTTTCCATGCTTTTCCTCCTGGTTGTCTGTCTGTCCTCTCTCCTTTCCTCCAAGGGAAAGGGAAGGCCACCGAGGTGAAGCCACAGCTTCCATGGGTGTGTGGGCAGCAGCTCCAGTTCCAAACTCACCCTCCCACTCACACCTTCAGACAGCACAGACCAGCACTGTGTGATCCATGGCCCTGAGTCCTGGGAAGCAGCCAAACCCATCTACTGTGAAACCAGGGAAAGGGAAAGTGTCTTGCACAGACAGTCACTGTACAGAGACACTTTTGCTTTGAAATCTGCACAAATCTGTACTAACAACAATATTCAATATTCATTTTGCAGCTATTTTACATCAAATCTTAGACCATGTAATTAGACCTAATATTATTCAAGTCTGAGATTGGGATTAAATGGATTCCAACTGAATATGCATCACCTGTCTGGACAGAGAAAGACTGGAAATATGGACATACAGCCAATTAATTAGCTGCTGGGCAAGTTCACCAAACAGATCAGTTCTGAAGACCAGAAATGTGGAGTTAAAGGGAGGGGAAGCTCCATCTCAGCATGACATCGCAGAACTGCTCTGGCAACTCTCCTGCTCTTGGGTCAGACAGGAGAATCATCTGCAGACACGGAGTAAAGGTGACCTACAGAGCCTGGGCACACCCTGTGTCTGGTGATGGGACACAGAGCAATGCTGGCCATGACCCTCTGTGATGCTTCCACAGAAAAAGGGACATTATTAGCTTCCACAGACTCAGTGCTATTTGCTGTCCAAGTTGTTATGATTTAATGTGATTGTGCTCTTAAAAATCCCACCCAAACCAGGTATTTCCATTTCAAGCCCAAAGGCTGAAATCTGTGAGGTGGTGCTTTAGTTTGCCCCTTTTTAAAGAAATGGCAGCATGAAGATATGCTGGTTTGGGACTGGGGAGTGATTTTATCCAGTGTTCTCTGAATCACCGGATTATTAAAGCACAGAAGACTTTTTCCTGTTTCCCCCCCTTACAGCCTGTTTGCATATTTTGTACATTCACAGCATTTTACAACTAATCAACTTCCTCCTTTATTTAGGTCACGTCAAGATCAAAGGACACTGTGCGAAAATACAGACTCATTTTTAAAGCAAAACCCACTGACAACTGTCACAAAGTTAAACCACACTTTGAAATTTGAAAGAGATTGTAAATTAGCAGCACCCCTCGATTCTGCATTCACAGGTAGTTTGGGAAAGCTCCCAAGGTTGCATAAAACATTTTCCTGACTGTTAGTGTCAGATTTGTCAGCAGCTCATGGGAGATGATGCAAGTGAGACCCACTGACCCGTGCAGTCCAAAAATGGGAATGGGCTCAGGAGATAATGAAAAAGAAGCAAATAGTAATTTATCTTAGTACAAGTCAGTGGACATTTTCCCACCACTTCCCCATGCAGATGCTCTGACTTAGTTCCAGGGAGGCTGGTTCCTGGGATTTACAGCTACTCCCAAGTCCTTAACAATTCTCAACCTGCTGATTGAATGAAGAGCCACAAATCACATCCAACAGCTGCTCCCACTGGCATGAAAACATGGTCTTGAGAGGGCTCAGGCTAAAGAAAAAATTAAAAATACCTTCAAGTGCATCTCCCATTGGAGGCTGAGATCTGACAGAAAACATGGTCTTGGGAGGGCTCAGGCTAAAGAAAAAATTAAAAATACCTTCAAGTGCATCTCCCATTGGAGTTTCCAAGAGGGAAGTCCTGGGATTGCACTAAGCTGATTTCATCTCGGGCTCTCTGAAACAAGAAGCTCAAAAAGCACCAGAGAAATATCAAAATGCAGAAGTCAACAGTGTCCTTTACAGCCCAGAGGAGCAATCTCCACCTCTCACCATGGAAACGAGTGGGACAAGCTCCCAAAGCATCCAGGCTCCGGCTGGATCCGTCAGATAAATTATGGCAGCGCTGGGAAGAACACTGACTGCACACACTGCACAACACTTACGTCACCATGGTTTCTCCTCCTTCTCCCCTTGTCTCCAAAGCAACTCAAACCCAAGTTGGCTGTGTTCTTATCCAGAAGGAACTGTGCAATGCAGAGCCAGGCAAAGTCCCCTGGGAATGCACATGGTGTTTGGGAAGGATGATGGAACGCGGAGGGACACTGCGGAGCTCAGCACCGAGATGGTGACACAACTGCCCTGTGCCCCTGAACACCAACAGGGTCTGATCTGCCACAGGCACACAGGACTTGTCTGCATGGCACACTGCATTCCACCCTCGTTCCTCAGGATCACCACACCACCAAATGTTCCTAGGTACAGCTCAAAGATGGAGCCTCGAGTCCTTCACACAATGGACTCACAATTTGTTTTGAATACAGCCAAGGAAGAACAAGTGGAGTCAATCAAACAGAATTCCCTTGGGAACGTTAAGTGCACCACTTTAATTCTGGCTGCACCTACTTTCATCTTCCAGTAAAGTCAAGAAGGTAACTTAAATTCTCTAAGCTAACCTTGCAAAGAGCTCCACCTCGTTTACAAGTGCATGTTCCCTTCAAAAGGGCACAACAAAAAAAGATAAATATTCAACAAGAGCTTCCCCAATGCAACTTCACTGCAGGCTCACCATAAACAGCTGCTAACGTTTGAACAGGCACATCTTGCCTTGCAGAGATGTGCAGACTCCAGACCTTTTTCTGATCTTAAGCATCTGGAGAGAGTTCAAAATATTTCAAGGCAACAAGCATCTGGCTGTGTATCAGGTGCCTCTGCACAAAATCAGAGCATCTCTGTACCCTGCTGCAAGATGGGAGGAGGGAGATGCTAATCTATGTCCTCAGACACAGTCCAAAAGAAGCTCCTGGAACGAAGCCCAAACAACGCAGTTATTTAACATTTTCATTCCTCTTTGGTATCCTCTAAACAGAACACAATAACCTCCTTTTATGTGGATGGGGTGACCATCACCTGAGAAACTGCTTTAGCTCTCTGCCAACTCATATCCAAACCTACCTGAAACATACAGGCATCTTCCTCTCACCTGCTACCTGGCAGTGCCCTCTCAAAATGTGACCAAAGCTGCCAAAATGCCCTTTGTTTGCTATGCAAAACACAATTTCAAGAACTAAGTAAGGGCACAGGATTGCTCTCCTAAGAATGTTCAAAGTTTTAGCCAGTCCCCATGTCCAAGACTCTCACTGAGCTGACCAAACATTTGTAAGGAATGTGGCTCTAGTGACGAAATGCCCAAGTGACAGTCACTTTGCTGGTCTTTGCTTAGATCAGCTCTCCATCTCCAGGGACATATGCCATCCCCAAAGTGTTTGTTCAGCTCCTTTCAAAGGACATCATAAAGGAGACCCTGCAGTCTCCACAGCCAGCTCCAGGGATTTGCTATCTTTCTGTTGGACCAACCTGATTCTGTGACACCACTGCAGCTCTGCTGATGTAACCCAGCAATCAGAGCTTCGTACCAGCCTGTTCCACAGCTTCAGAGTTCTGTTCACCACTCATTCATCCCTGCATTAGACTAACTTCAACCAGCTCAGCACTGCTGAGGTCAAGCTTTTCAGCCAACACACTGGGCCTACACATCCACCTCTGAACATCCCTTCTCAGTGCTGAGCACCTCTCCCCCTCCATCCCCTCTGCACCCAGGTACAACAGTGCTGCCGTAGCATTATCGACCCAAAAACTCCTTCTCATCTTCTTTCACTTCGTGTGTTTTAAGCCAAGCAAAATCAGTAGCTCTTTCCTGGAGACAACTGAGGGTAAGAAGGAACTGTCCCACTGTCCTCCCAGATGAAGGACATGACTTTGCTTGATCAGCTCCTTTTCCATCTCTGCTGCTTTTTGATGCTATTTTACTCAGTGGTTTCTCTGCCTGATTTCCCCATCATTTTCTGATCAGAGATTCTGTAGACTCTTTACAGTTAGCCTCTGAATGTCCCTGAGGAAGCACAGGTTTCAGTAGTACCTTTGTGAGAAAATGACTTTTTGTTCCTCCTGCAGCAGCTGGTATGGCAGCAGGAAGAATAATTGAGTGGATGCTGGCAGCAGTGATGTGATTCTGAAGGCTCCACATGAACCAGCTGGTACCTTGCACAGAACTCACCCACTGCTCTCATACCCAACTGCCCACCTGGAGTCACAGGGACTGACAGGGGTAATGCACTGGGAGTTCTCTCTGTCGAGACCACCCAGAGCTGTTTAAAAGAAATCAGGTGCTAAAATCACTGCAGTGACAGAGACTATTAGAGAACCAAATCCAATGCTCCTGCAGTGGCATCTCCCACAGCACGATCATTCTGACCAGGACCAGGGTACCAATGCTATGGTACTGTCAGGAAAAAACATCTTACTGGCAGGAAACTCTGAAAATGACCTGATTTGGGCAAAATTCACTTGAGGGAAATAAAAAAGGTGCCATCTAAATAACATTTCAAAAGAATCCCTTTAACATGCTGAAGTCATTGTAATTTATGTGCAATTATTATTTTTTAAAGTGACAATAAAAGTTCTCACGAGGGTACACAGTCATTTAAAAGAACAGGTTGCTTGACTTCTGCTCTCCAGCACACACTCCTAATAAATGGCTCTTCCATTTTGTCCCCCTCTTCATGCCAAGGATAAAATGGTTTATTATTCCAACAGAACCTCCATCAAAGCCCCAGAACAGACTGCACACCCCAATCTCAACTAGGCAGTCACAATACTGCAAAGACATGTTAGTCTTTTGTCAGGAGAATGACAAGAATATTAATATTCAGCTCTCCCAGACTAACACAGTATCAATGTTACACATAAAAATGAACCTGATTCTATTTTTTCACTCATTAAGAAAGTCCTGCAGCTTCAGTTAAAGCTGGATCAGGACTTGAGCTGGCAAGGTGAGCTGTGGGAGGGTTTGGTTCAAGGATCTGTTAAGTATAACTGCAAATTCATGCTTAGAAATCATACCATACTATGAAAGTCAAGGGCTTTTTTCAGATATCAAATACTTACAAACACCGTGTGTCCTCTTTTAATTTTACCCTCTATGATCAGTAACATGTGAAGAACTCTTAAACACAAACCACAAGAATTACCAAGCTGATTCCACACAAGTGACTTGGCTGGGCATTTCCCCTTCCCCAGCAGGACAACAAACCTGCCACCACCACAGCCTCCAGCCCAGCCCTGACTCTGTCACCTGCACACTGGGCAAGAATTCACTGTTGCTTTTCTGAAATGCTCCAAAATCACCTCCCTGGTCATTCCCTGAACCAGCTCAGCTCAGGATGACAGGCTCAATGTGCAGCACTGCAGACACCTGTGCTGCTCACAGGGAAAGGGCAAAGCAGTAAAAATCATAATAAATTTGTAAGCAGGTCAGGGGGTGGGACAGGCAGAACTGCTTCCTGCAGCAGCACCAGCTCCAGGCACTCACCAGAGCTTCAGCTCCTACTGCAAGAGCTCCAGAAATGCTGATTTTCAGTTTACCTGGAATATTTGTGAAACACATCAGAAGGCACTGAAGCCTCCCAGCATGTCCTGAGAGATCACTTACAGGGAGCAGCTGCCACCACTATTTCCAGGCAAGCTGAACAGGCTGAGGAGCTGCTTTTCCCTAATGCACTCTGTGATGATGTTTCATAAGCCATTGATTTTTATTATTTTAGAACAGCAACCTTGATCAAACATACAAAAATTGGTCCTCACTTTGCTAAATGTTTTGAAAGCTGCTGATGTAGGAAATCAGGAACTGGTGATGACCTATGGCTGAGTCCTTCCTTCAGCAAGATTTTTTTGGGTGTCAAATAGGATGCCAAGACAAAGGATTCCAAACAGAGATGCTTTAGCCCCTCGCTTACATAACTCAGGTGTCTCAAACTGAGACAGCAAACCAGGCTTTGCTGAGGATGGAAGGCAAACAAGCACACACACTTTATAACAAAGGAAACCTGCTGGCACTGACATCATTCCCACGCTTTTTCCACACAGATGGACTCTTCCCCAGCTCCACACCTCTGCTGCACAGAAATGCGATCTGCTGTGCTTTTTGTGCCCTCCCTCCGGGCAGTGACTCGGATTACAGGGAGCTACTGTTCCCTGGCATATTTTCAGCCTTTCTGGAGGCAGCTACCATTCTGGTACTGGCATTTAACAGTTTTCAGCCCAGCCCTGTTTTCAAGTAACATTGATCTTAAATCCCATCGCTCAACCACATCATGAAAACCAACCAGCAGCAATGTATTTTAACATTTTAAATACAGACCAAAGGTTTTCTCGGAGTGAAATGAGAACAAATGTGCTCCACAACAGCAGGAAAGAAACAACAATCCAAAGAAAAGGCTTTTTTCTCTAAGGATTATTTAAATCCCCCAAACAAACAGCTTGCAGAAGTTCTGATATGCTCCGAGAACATCCTTTTCAGCAATATTTTGTCAGGTCTCTAACTGCTAGTAGTAAATAAATGTATGGCTCCCATTTACCCCCTGAGGACTAGAGGGAACAGTCACAAGCTGGGGAGACTCAGATTGGATGTCAGGAGAAATGTTTTCCCTGTGAGGGTGTTCAGGCACTGGGATATTGCCCAGGGAGGTGGTGGAGTCACCATCCCTGGAAGTGTTTAAGAGGCATCTGGATCTGACACTGCAGGATCTGGTTTAGGGGTTCCAGCAGTGACAGGTTCATGGTTGGACTCAATGATCTTAGAGATCTCCTCCAACCTTGATGGTTCTGTGATTCTATAGCCCTATGCTCTTTAACACCACCAGGAGAACTGAGCTGGTAGACAACTGTAAACATTATCAGACAAAATTATTCACGTGGAGATAGACTAACCACACTGCTGGACATCCTGGTTTAGAGGAAGATGGTTTTTATATCACTTAAAAATGAGAAGAGAGATCAATCAGGCTCACATTCACTGAAGATACTACAGCCAGACAGGCAAAGGCTGCCAGGTGAAGGAACTGGAGGTGAGGGACAGCAGGTAGCAACCAGGGGAAGAACATTCAAACTTGGCTCTACTCCATGCACTATTTGTCATCTTCATTCCCTTTTGAGATCTTCACCAGATTAGCACACAAGGACCTAGCAGGGGCTTTGTTTTGGCAGAGGAAACCAGAGCCCTGGTGATAAGGTTTGTGCCTGAACAAAGGGCACTCTCCCACCTCCACTCCACCCAGGCCCTGGGCACCAGCCCCTGGATGCTTTTCCCAGGGTGGCACAGGCTCTGCCAGGCCCCTCTGGGAATTCTGGCTCTGCTGCCACAATGTTGGCTCCCTGCAGCACGTCCCTATCAGCAGCAGCAGCCTGGCAGCTGCAATAAGGCACAGAGCTGTGTCTGTCAATGCTCCACAGCTACTCACAGCAGCACAGACCTTTCATGCTGCTCTTTTTTCAACATCAAAATCCTTAAGTTTTCCTTTTGGTGCCTCTGCTTTCTAAACCAGCAATAAGAAAATGCTATGTCCTACACTGAACTATTTCCCCTAAAGCATCAAGCTGTATGACTGCTGAAATTTTGGTAAATTTCTGCTCAACAGAACTTCTGGTAACAAACAGACACAGGCACATAAATATACACAGAAAGTGTCACTTGTCAGCAAATAAAACCTCCTCAAGCATTATAAACAGTTTCAAAAAGATAAAGCTATGTATTCTCTGCTACAATTCGCTACATTTTTAAAAACTAATATGAAAAATTAGGTTAAATATGAACTTGAATCAAAAGATGACTTACATAATAGTGTTCTGTTTACCCAATACATGGTGAATCCTGAGGATATAAATGCAATCCATCACAGTTTTGCTACTTTAAAATACCATTTTTTTAAGCCTTAGACACCTAAAAATCAAAGTCTATCACAGCAGCAAAAGAAAACTTGCAAACTAGTTTATTAGAATGTGTTCCCTCTATTATACTGCTTACAATGTTCAATAAATATTTCACATTCTGGAATGACAGCACTGGGGAGTTTGTGTTCTGACTAAAGCTGTTAAAGGATTGACTAATGTGATAGATCTGTATGAACAAATATATTGTCCTGAGCACCTACAGCCTCTTGATTTAGGGCACACTGAGGAACAGTGTGATCTTTTTAACTCCAGTGACAAAATGCATTTCAAAATCATTTAAAAGCCCTGAAAGTGCAGATATATCTGAAATCTGAGGTAAAGGGAACAATTGTAAGCAATGAAGTGATTGCTGGTCTAGAGTTTGCAACAACTACTGGACTGAAAACTACACAGAGCATTTGGATGGGGCATGAGACCTTTGCCTTTCCTAAGGGGGTGAGGGAGGAAACTTCACAGATACACGGAGCAGAACAATAACAGGATGAAAACAAGTGGTTGTGCATCTCACAGATACACGGAGCAGAACAATGACAACAGGATGAAAACAAGTGGTTGTGCATCAGTTTAGCCAATATTCTTTTTTCCTACCTAAGCAGCTGCTACTTTCCTCTGGCCTGACCCAAAAATGCCTCTGGCACCTCAGTACAACCAACAGCTTGAAAAATCAGCAGTGTTATAAGCCAGCCATGATCTGTTTATAAAGCACTTGCTTTACATTGTCTAACCAAAATGCAGTGTGCAGTTTGAGAGCACAAACCTGTTTCCCAGAGGTTCAGGCATAATAAAGCACCACAGAATTACGTTCACTAATGAGCAAGTTATATGGGAACTGTATTTACAGTCACATCCATTTGTCATCTTTTAAATGAAAGTATAATCTTATTGCAAAAGCATCAGTAAAGCTTTTTAAAGCTTAAGCATCTTACCATGTAAGCAAAGCCAACAAGTACCCTGGATGCCTCCTGTGCACCTGCAATGCAGATCAAAATGGACAATTCCACCCTCGGGGCTGCCACAGCTTCTGTGTTCTTATTTACCTTCACTGTCTCAGCTCTTCCCAATTTAAGAAGGCGAGTCCAGGCTCATCCTGCCGCTGTCCAGGGCGGGCAGGGCCCCTCCTCCCTCCTCCCTGCTGTCCCACCCCGTGTCCTGCGCAGGGAAACAGCATCTCTGCGTCTGGAAGGATCTCCGAGCCCGAGGACGCCCTGCACTCCCCTCTGCCATCCCCAGCCAGGCATCCTCCCGGAGGAAAAACCTCCTCCTCTCTAACCAAGGTTATTCCCTACCCGCTCCACAACGCACACGATCCCCCCGTCCAGCCACGCCGCTGTCACTGCCGGGGCGAGAGGAGCCCGCGAAGGATGCGGGAGGATGCGGTGCGCGACCTCCCCCGGGCAGTAAACACCCCCCGAGCC
>NW_008654686.1:0-3543 GCF_000695815.1 Acanthisitta chloris
ATGTGGCTCCCCCGGCGGAGCTGTGTCTGCACTGACGCGGGGCCGTCCCGGGCCGGGGGCTGTGTGCGGGGAGCCCCTGCCGCGCTCGGGGCTGTTTGGGCAGGTGTGATGCTTAGTTGCAAACAAAAACGTTTGTAGAGCTGAAATCCTATGTAGTAGTGAAAGTTAAATGTTTGCTAATTTTGTGTTACTTCTTACACTCAAAGTTTATAAAAATGGTCAGGAAATTCTTGTGGGAGTTGTGCTGTTTATGTTCGTAGAACTTGCAGAGTTTGAGGAAACTGGAGGGAGTTTGTGTTAAGAGTTAAGCTGTCAAAGTGCCACAAATTTCCAGCAGCTGTTAAAAATTAAGGAAGTTAAAAAGTGGGGAGAAGGCAAAATAACATATTTGTAGTGTGCTGGTTAATGCAAGAGAACTGAAGCAGTGAGCTTTCACCATGAAAGATATGGAAAATCTCAAACCTATACCCAGAAACACATTGCATAGCTTGTCAGCAAGTAAACAAAACAGTGGCAGGAAAGGCAGGAGATAAAGTGGATAAACTGAACATAGGAGGCATAGCAGGATTGCACTGAAGCCTCTGTTTAAGGAAGCGTGTAAGGAAAAGCATAACTGTCTTTCACTCAAAGTTAGGTATTTGGCAGTTACTAAGCAATTACACCCACTAGTTCCCTTTCTCCTGTTCCAAAGAGCAGGAAAGAGAAGTATGTGAGCTCTGTTCCTTTGCACAAGTGGCTTCACAGCACAGCACAGTAAACTCAGGACTGTTCCATCCAAGCTGCAACACAGCAGAACTGCAGGTGTCTCTTCAGATTGGTGTCACAGAACACAGCTGTGTTGGGAGCCTTATTTTTGCCTTCCCTGAGGTAAAATCTTACCATTGATTCATGTGTGGAGGTCACTGGGAGTTGGAAAACGTCAGTAATCAAAGCCAATTGCATAGTATTATGTTATTCAAAACAGTAAAAAATAGTCTTTAAATGGTATTTAGTTGGAGTAATTTCAAGATGGTTTGAGTTCAGGTGATTGATTTGATAAGCATTGGAACTAAATCTGAATTGATAGCTGTGACTTGGGAAACAGCAGTTACTGTCTTGGTAGATGGATGTGTCATGGTGAAGAGGTGTGAGCCTATGTTCATGTCTTTCTGAGGAGTTTTAAAACTAATAGATGAAAATCTTGGTTTTAAGGTGTAACCAATCTATGTTTTGCAGCACTTATGCTCATTTTATCTAGCTAGTCACAGCTTTCTTCGCCTTCACCCAACAAAGTGTGTTAAAACATAGCTGTGAGTAGTCATATTATGTTGAGTAGTCATATATTCTAGTCGAAGAGTACTGATCAGGCACATTTGCTTCTACAGAATTGTGTTGAACAGTGATCAGCAGCTAAAGTCATGGCAACTGCCAGTGGTGAGGTGCACCATCCTGAGGATCCTGGAACCTCCAAGCTGCAGTTTGCTCCCTTCAGTAGTGCCTTGGATGCAGGATTCTGGCATGAACTAACCCAGAAGAAACTCAATGAGTACCGACTGGATGAGACCCCCAAAGTTATCAAGGGATACTACTACAATGGTAGGTACAAACTGAACTTCTTGCTCAGTAGTTCAGGTTTCTCCTCTAAGTATTTGTGTCACCTGTTTTAGGTGTTTTGCCGAAACATTAGAAAACATGTCTGGGTGAGCTTTGAGTTCTGTGGGTAGTTTATAACTTGCATTGACAAAAAAAAGGGAAATCAATCTGTGTATTTCAGTTTAAAAGAAGCATGTTGCTGCTTTTTGTCCAGGTGATCCTTTGGGTTTGCCAGCTCGCTTGACATTGGAGTTTAGTGCCTTTGATATGTAAGTACACACTGTAGTTTACCTTAATTCCTGTCTGAAGACACTTTCCTTGCATAACAGTAACACAGTGATATATAATAGTACTTGGACAAACTCTACATGAGAATAAATACACATTTTCGTGATCTTTGTAGCAGTGGAGAGACTGCTGGGAGTCACAGACTCCTTGTGCCTGAGGTAGTACATTCATCTAAGGGCAGAGTTTCAAATATGCTGGTAAGTCTCAAATTCACTATTTGTATACATATTTAGATAAGATACATTTCCCCTCATTTCTTCTGCTTTTGTGTGAAAGGAAGGCTATTTCAGTCATTGAATTTTGATCAAATTTTACCTGAGGATTCATCATTGCAATTCGGAACTCAAAGCAGTTTTTACTTTTTACAATCCCTATTTGTTACGTCATAATCTCTTCCAAAGTATTTAACTTTTATGACTGGAATTTTTTACACTTTTGCCTTTACACCAAAGTGAAAGGTAAATCAGAGCTGGTCAGAGTACGTGGCAAAAAATGAGACGAGAGGGAAAATATTTTTCCACATGGTTTTAATTTCCAGCAAGTGCCTAAGTTAGTATAACTACCCTAGGAAGAGATGTCTTCAAAATTAGTGTCTCATTTGTTTTAAACTGGTGGATTAGGAAGTTGTAAATCACAGAAGTGACTTTCTCTGCCTTGTTTGATGAGGATGTTAAGAGCCTGGTGAGGCTTTGTGCATTTTGAGGTGATTTCTTAGGAGATGTTATTCCATTAATTCTTATGTAAGAACTTTTAGGTACAGTACTGGAAGCTTATGCAGCAAAGTGCAATTGGAAGGAAGCTGTGGCATAGGAAACAGGAATTTGAGATTAGGAAAAAAGGAGTAGTACTAGGGTGTTTGCACTCTCAGCTGTCGTGACACAAAATTATGAAAGGTCCATTTATGTAGTGTATAATTACTCCAGCTATTGTAGTAATTTTCTGTACTTTATTTTAGATGATCATGGAGAATTCACTATTAGCTTTAAAAATGTTTGGAAACTACATCATGTATATTTGTGCTGTAACTTAAACATTTGCTGTATTTGAGTTTTAGCAGTGGCCAGAATCAAAACCATATCCATTTGTGAGAGCAGGAGTCAATTACATCCATCAGATCTGTAAATTAAGGAAATGTTGTAGGTTTTCTACCTTTTACCTCTCCAGAGGGGAAGAAATATGTACTATGTTTGCAAATAGCAAATTCTCCAGCTGATGGTGGTACCAACTGTAGAAGCTATTTAACCTTTTGTCTGGTTTAAGTCTCCTTTGGGAGATGTTTCTTATACAAAATTTTAACTGAATAACTCTATGTACATAAAATATTGACATCTAAGTGCAGTCTTAGTCATTTCTTCTTAGTGAAAAATCACGTTTGTCATGGATATTTTCTATTTGAACAGAATTTTTCAGTCTTCAATCCTTAATTTAGTTCCACCTTGCATAGAGATAATAGAGATCTGATTTTGGAGTCATAATGGAGATGTATATTTGCACTGGTTATACCAACCCATGTGCTAGAAAGCATTAGGATCATAACAGTGTTCTCATTAGAGGTGGTGTTAAGTTGTGTGCCTCATCACTTGACAATTTCAGGGCAAGCTGATACCATAGGATAGCTACTGCTACTACCACTGATTACGTGAAAGATGTTAGTATCCAATTCCCAGAGGTTTCTCTGTGTTG
>NW_008654686.1:3570-7047 GCF_000695815.1 Acanthisitta chloris
TTGGAACGCTGTACAACACCAACACTTTTGAGACTTTCAAATCCTGTGATAAGAAATCACTTCTGGAAAAAGAAGCAAATGAGGTAAATTAAAAATGAAATCACCAGTTATTTCCCAATCCTTTCTACCAGCCAGAAGGGCTTCACAGTCCAAATACTGGAGAGGCTGTCTGTACTCACCTATACAGTAGCTTGAGGGTTTAAGCTATTCTGGAATGAATAGTTTGATGTTTGCTTTTTACTGTTCTTTGCAAGTATCTGATTATACTTGGAGACCTTGATTCAGTGTTCTACTAGGCCACATTTTGAGCTTAGCAGTGCTATTGGAGCTGCCAGTGACTTTAATTCTGTAGAGCAGATCTCTTTTGACACCCAGAAACCAGCAAATGCCTAGTTTAACCTTCAGATTGCTGCAATATATCTGTGTGACAAAGGGATGGGGAAGCTCCAGACAGCAGCAGATTGAGACAGAGCAAGATAAAAGGTGGTTGTCAAAGGGGCTAGTCTGCTTGCACTGGAACTAGCTAAATTTAATGTCCTGGCTCAGTGAGAAATGAAAGTTGAACTTAAGGCAAACTTTTACTCTTTGAGGCACTTCACTTTGACCAGTCCTGGATTCCTTTAATTAGACTGATTGTGTGCTGGCCTTGAGGAGCAAAACTTTTATGCATTTCTTCACTTAAAACTATGAATTTTGTGTGTTCCTGTGGCCTGGTACTTCCCTGTGTCTTACCTTTTACAATTTCTTTAGCATGGATAACAGTGTGGATGAGATCTGTTAGGAAAAGATCACAGTGTATTACTGGGAATGTTAATCTCCATACTTTCTAAGTAGCTGGAAGAATGAAAGATTTTCCAGCTCTTCTCATGCTCTCTTGGTGTTTTGTTTCTCTGCCCTTTCTCTTCCTTGTTGTCCTCAACATCAATGACAGATCTGGGAAGCAATAAAATCTGGAGCTGCTCTTGAAAACCCTCTGCTTTTGAACAGGTTCCTGCTGCTGACATTCGCAGTGAGTAGTGATGAGATGTCTCTTATGTGGAGCATTGCAGTGCACAGGATGGACTAGTTGCTTTTTAGGAGAAATGCTGTATTAGCATTAGCATATCAAAGTTCTCAGGATCATTCTCAGACACCTTAAAATGCCTGAAAACATTTTTAAAAACATCTAATAAGCCACTCTCATGCAGAGCTAGCCAATATTTAGGATGTATTCTTTAAAAAATGCCAGTGCCATCTCATACTATTTTCCACAAATGGGTAAGATTATCTGACAGCTTTATGGATATGAGTACAAATAGAGCAACTGTTTCATGTTTAGCAATTTGAAAGTTTTAATAAATGCTCCAGCTAACAAAAACTGAAAAATTGTACACACATTGTTTAAATCTTAAATAAAAGCATGTGCAGAGCAGGGAAGTCTTCAAGTATTTGTTACGGTTTTCTAAAATCATGACACAGTGCCTTGTGAGGTAAAGAGAACTGTGGTTCCTATGGTTAGTACCATCAACCAGCAATTATAATTAGTATTCCAAATCTTCATTTACTTTGATATATATCTTCATTGTCTAATTTTACAATTTTTTTTTCCTAGGACTTGAAAAAGTATAATTTCTATTACTGGTTTTGCTACCCTGCTCTCTGCTTCCCTGATGGAATACATATAACTCGGAAACCAGTGTGTCTTGGTGACAGGTTCTCATTAAATCAGGTATTCAAAATACTAAATGTTACGAAGTTTGTAGTACTCAGAAGTTTTGTGAGCTGTAAAGCTTAATGTTAGCACATACTGAATAAATTTCAGAATCTAATTTCTTTTAAAATCTTCACATTCCTTACATCCATGTGGTTTTTTGGCTTGCTTCTTTTTTTCTTATTGTATAAAATCTCTTCAGCTGTATTCATTTAGCTGCAGAGGTGGCAAGCCGTTCCTGAAGAAGCAGTTCTGTTAATTTCAACTTGTATGTGGAACTTAATGAATGTATTTCTATGGATTTGAAACTCATTATGTAAGAAACTTTTTTAAGGGGCATTCCCTATGAGAGCCAAGTCATTAACATTACAAAGTTGTTAGTAAAATGCATGATTGAACAAGAAAAAGGAGTTAATAGGAAAGATTTATTTTTTTTGTTAGGAGAAGAAATAACAACATTTGAGTTTCTTTCATATTACATTGTGAGAGGACCAAAAAAAGCAACTTGCCCACATGTGCCTTTTTGCTTTGACTGAAGAGCAAAACCTTTAATGGCTTTGTGATGTCATAGTAATCAATGAGAAACAGTTTGGGGTTTTTTTCAGTGAAATGTTCTTGTTTCCCTTCTGGGAAGACCTTCCTTAGTTCTGTAGCGGTGAATAATGTGAAAACACCTGTCAGGATCCACCCTCACAGTTCCAGCTAAACACTGAAAATGCATCTAACAAAAGAAATTAAATAAGACTCTGTTTTTTCCCTAGTAATAGAGGGACAGATTTCCTTTCTTAGAAAGCTGCTGTGACTCTCAGAGTGAGATTTTCATTTTGGTTTAATTTTTATTGATAGATCAGTTTGTGGCACCAGGAATATTGCTCCTGTTTACATGTGCATTGACAAATGCTGGTTGAGCAACTGACTGTTACTGTGGTCGTACTAGGCTTGAAAACCTCTTTCTGCACCATGCTGTGAGGTGGGCTGAGCTTGCCTTCCCAGAGCTAAAAGCTTCCTGTGCTGCTGCATGGGATTAAACCTATTGGTAACCGTTGTCTTTTTGCTCTTAGGTCCAAGCACTTCAGAAAGCATACGATGAGCTCTGCCAGAAGGAGGGGGTGACAGCCTTGCCTTATTTCCTGATCAAGTATCATGACAATTCTGTTGTGATCTCTCTGCTGAAAAACTGGGATGGTTTCTTCCAAGACCAAGGGGGAAAGGTAATGAGAATTTGATGTACTTTAATAAACTACAAATGGTTTGAAAAATGCTGAGCTGGGCACAGTGGTCATTCATTTTTTGAAGGTTGGCTTTATAAGTGCTGTTTCTGCTGATTTCCCTCTGCACAGGCATCTTTCTGGCCTCTGCCCTTTCACTTTTTGATCATCCCCAAATCAATACAGAGCAAGGCTTCAGCTGATGGGCTTCTCTCATAATGGTGTGTGTAAGGATGGTGCACAGTGAGGAGTGAGTGTCCATAAAGAGGCCAGACTGAACAAATCTCAAAGCTGTGGCAAATGCTTGACTGAAATCTAGTGTGACCATGTCTTAAGTATTTGTAAATGTGCAAAATGTGTGTGTAGGCCTTCCCTGTCCAGAATTTATACATTAAAAATGCCAGACAACTTTGCCTGTGAAATGAATATTAGTATGAATAGATGACTTCTCATGCAGAGCAATTTTATTTGCAGGTGGCAGTTGGAGTTTATGATCCATGTAATTTATCCCACTATCCAGGATGGCCATTGAGAAATTTCTTGATCCTGGCAGCCCATAAATGGTATCTATTTTACTCT
>NW_008654686.1:7076-16422 GCF_000695815.1 Acanthisitta chloris
GCATTTTTCTCCCTGTGGCAGTTGTATCACCCACCTGAGATTTAGGTGTTACCCTTGACATGACTCACCTTTAGTGATTCAGGTTTTGTGTATTAATCTGTTTCTGACTTCTAGTAGTTGCTAGTAATCCCTAATCCTTGCATGCATGCATGTACCTGGCAATACGTGCCTCAGACCCTGCCAGTACCCTGTAGCTGTTTAAAATCTTGTGTAAAGTAGTCTATGAATTTATATAATAAATTCATACCAAGTAATAGTAGACCTAAATTGTGAAAATCAGATATTCTTAGGGGAGTTTGTACCTAGTTTTTTGTACCTTAGGTTTTCTAGTCTACAATCTTGGATTTTTTGTTGAGCAGAAGATGAGAAGACAGGACATAGTTTTACATTCTGGTATTTGAGGGGAAAAATTTAAAAGTATCAAACCAATTTGGGATGCTGTAACAATACTGTAATGAAGTTGCACTTCCATAGTTTTAGCTGTTACATTTATTCCAAAGCACACAGCAAGGAGAATAAATGCTCATTTGGGTATGGCATTTTCTGAGCTGTAGTGTACAAGGATGTGTAAGTGCCCAGAGAGCTTTACAGAATCAGAGATTTAAGGGTTTTAGGCACTGAAGTTGTAATTGTTTATTTTGGGGGTTTGAATCATAAGGAGGAAAAATGATATGATATTGAGAACTAAGAGAATCTTGCTTGTGCCGCAGCAAAGTACATCATGTCACCTGATGTGTGCTCTAGTGCTTCCCTGCTTTTTATTCCTCTGAATACGCAGTTTGTCCAGCACTGCACAAGTGGCAGAGGGCAGGCTGACAGTGTCCAGTGTCACTGCTTTGGAGCTGGTTTACAGCAAACTAGTTATTTGCACATACATAGAAATTATTTCTATACCTACTAAGAACAACAGTGTTCCAGTGCTAAGAGAAAAAGCCTCATTCAGAATCCGCAAAGGACTGAACCTGTGTGAAGTGGTTTTGGAAAGAAGTCCTTTTTCTATTAATGAAGTTGCATGTCTGTCTCTATTTATCTTTTTTTTATAAAATGGCAGGAGCAACATTCTCCAGAGGTTTGAGGTGCTCTGCTTCAGAGACAGGACTATGCAAGGGGTGAGAGACATAACACACAGCATCATCTTTGAAATTAAACTTCCAGAGAGACCCCTTGGCCCAGGTAATCCATTTTTAAAAAAAGACTCTTCCCCAATTTTTTTCTGCCTCCTCAATCACTGCAGAGATGGAAAAATAAATTAATGCTACTAAATCTTTGCTTATGCTAAGTTATTTCAAAGGGATTTGAAATTGTTTGAATTTCTGTTAAATGTCTGTAAAGGAAATGGTTCCATCCTCCACAAAGAAAGAGGAGAGCATATTCTTTTCTCATTTTTTCCTCCTTAAACTGTGTTTCAAGTTTAAAAAAAGAAGAAATTCCATCTGGTGTCATATGAAATACAGAAAAAGCAGACAGTGTCTCTTTGTTTCTTGTTAAATTTGTACACAGTCTCTCAGCCAGAAAAAAATGCATGTGGTAGTGAATTTATGTGATGCAGACTTACTGTGTGTTTCTTAAATGGTAAAAGCTGTCACAGAGTGAACCTGTTGCTTCAGCTCCAGAGTGACATATCCAGTTGCATTTTAAAGCAATAAATTTGTAATGTTGGAGCATAATCTCAGACTTAATTTCTGGGTACAGGACAGTATCACAAGATTTCTCTACCTCATCCCAAAAGTTCAGAATGCTTTACATAGCACTGTTGAGAATTGTTTCATTATTGTATGATTAGGATGTTATGCTAGATCAGATATTATGAGCTATATAATCTGCTGAATTTACAGATGGCTCTAGGGAACATGAAGCAACTTGGCAAAATTTACTGAATTCAAAATTCAGTAGTTACACACACAGCAGTGTCTCTGCCATTAAAGGCCCAGAGGCTTGTTGCCTTCTCTGTCCTAGGTTTGAAACAAGCTGAGCAGGGAAAAGCAGCACATGGGATACACAAGTGCAAAGCACTTCTCCAAGACCCAGTGCTTTCAGTTGGTGTAAACCAGCAAAATTCATATAGCACCACGTACTATCTAACCACTTAACATAACTACTAGTTAGTAGTACTACTAACTACATAGTTAACATAACTACTTAACATTGTTGAGAGATAATATTTACTTACAGGCTTAGAATTAGAGTTTTTCCAAAAGGTTAAATCCAACAAAATTTCTTTTCTATATGCTTCTTTGTTTTTCCTTTTTTTTTTTTTTTTTCCCTCAGCAGATTGTCCAAAAGCTGTTGGATGGGAGAAAAACCAAAAGGGAGGCATGGGCCCAAGGATGGTGAACCTCAGTGAATGCATGGATCCAAAAAGGTTTGTTTCTTATCTTTTCAATTTCTATAGTTTTCTATACTTGGGCTCGGTCCATAAGAAGTCACAGTGTGAAATGCAAGGACTATCTGCCTCTTAGGTAAGAATGTACAGGAACATACACTCTGTTGGTTTGGGCAGTTCTGTTTGAGGTAAGGACCTTAACAGAGCAGTGCACTGCCTGCAGCAGAAATCTTTGCAATTTTGGACTCCAGCTTAAAATTTCAAATAATTATATTCAAAACTGAGAGGAATGTAGGTCCTAGTGTTACAGGCCTGTGGCTTTTGTGGAATTCTGTAACCTGCAGGTTGCTAATGAAAATAAGGATGGAGAAAAGTTCAGCCTTTGGGAATTGTTAGAGTGTGACTGGAGAGCATGCAGGAAACATGACCTTAATAAGTTTTATCATTCTGCACATAATATGTGGGCAATGGATTGAAAAGATTGAAAAGGTAATATGACAACCTTAAGAAGTACCATCTTAAATCCTTGTGGATCAAATAATTTACTGGATGCTGCAAAACCTTTGTTTGTAATGTCTAAGGGAATGAAGCCATCAGGAATCTGAGCTGTGATGACCTGACTTGGTGAGAGTTTTAACACTCTGTATAATGATGAATACAAAAATCTTAGACATGGATTTCCTACCTCATTTTCTTTCTAAAACTTCCCCAGATAACTGCCCACATTCTTTATGGCACAAGTGTAATATTTCATGTTCAGGGCAGGTGGAACTGGATACCGGAAACCAGTTAGTTTAAAAAAGAAGGAAAAGTTTATGGACAAATGATGTGTGTCTGAAGTCAGCTTAACAGAAATTTTGGCTGAGGCACTATTTTTGTTTTCACACTTGCATCAATTTTGTTACCAGAATTTCAGTTTTGGATTATTACCTTTGTCAGAAGCCATAGAGACTTGTTTCAATTCCTTAGGCTGTATGTGACTTTAGTGGATTTTTACAGCAAGTCCAGAGTGGCCAGCTGACACCTTTTCAGTCTATTCTAGCTTTTAAAAGAGAATGCTTTCCTAGCAAAATTTCATGGTTGATAACCATCTTTTCAAATATCTACAAGCTGTTTCTTTTAAACTTCCACTTTCTTTCTACTCTTGTTTCAGTAGTGGTTTACTCTTCTGTTTTTAAGCAGTGCAGTCACAGCTTTTCCAAGAACGTTGTTTGACCAGCACATTGGTTACAATAGGAGGTTCCAAGGAAATTGAGTATCAGGAACTGTGTGTGTATTCATTTAGAATGGCTTTTGGCACCTTCTGTTTGCATGTTTTTCCTTGTGTCTGATTGGCAGAATGGTTAGCATACTGCATATGTTGCAGGCAAACAAGCAACATGAAAAAAGGCTTTTCCACTCTCCTTGCCATGCACCTTATGATCAGGTGGAAGTATGCTTGGGAGACTTCATTTTTCATATGACCTGTATGTTAAATTGCTCAATTCTTGCTCTCTTAAACAACAAAAAAGTATTGAACTTCTTCAGTTGAAATGCAGGTAATTGCTTTGCTGAAGAAATACAAGAGCAATCAGAAGTGTGTTGCTATTTATTTCCTGGTATAGGTTAGCAGAATCATCCGTGGATCTCAATCTGAAATTGATGTGCTGGAGGTTGGTGCCTACTCTGGATTTGGAAAAGATTGTGTCTGCCAAGTGTCTGCTGCTGGGAGCTGGTACTCTTGGTTGTAGTGTTGCAAGGACATTGATGGTAAGTCTGAGTTAATCTTAAAAATAATCTGCTGCAAATTCTATATTTCTTTTCCTTGCCCTACTGTCATGACACATCAGAAAAAACATTGTGTTCCTCTGTATTAGAGTACACATAAAGCGTAGTAGTTGATATTGTAAGTTGCAGAGAAGAAGTAAGATCTGTAGCCAGTAACTTGAAGTTCTGCTAATAAGAGAATAGTAGATGGTAAGAGAACCTTTGGTTTGCATTTATATTAAAGATATTGAGCAAGAAATTCTGGAACAAATTAACAAGCTAATAAGATCAAATTCACAGAGAAACACTTGAAGGAAATAACTGCTGATAATTACTTTCAGGGGTGTTCACCACATCCCACTGAATTTAGTTGGGTTTTGAGGGATTACTGTTCAATACATATTTAGAAAGACCAGATTTTCTGTTCTTTTACTTGAGCACAAAGCTTTTGTAGCTTGATCTTTCTAGAAAAATTGGATAAAACTGTTGAGTTTCTAACTTTACTCAAAAGCATTCAACTAAGGCTGTTCTACTTATTATTAAAACCCCTTCCTTATTCAGGGCTGGGGAGTCAGGAAGATCACCTTTGTGGACAATGCCAAGATCTCCTACTCCAACCCCGTGCGGCAGCCGCTCTATGAGTTTGAAGACTGTCTGAGTGGGGGGAAGCCTAAGGCACTTGCAGCAGCAGACAGGCTACAGAAAATCTTCCCAGGAGTGGTAAGATCAGTATTTACAATGTGTTCCTTGGAAGAGAACCAGCATCTTTAAGTAGCTATTCCAAGTTCCAGTAATTAAGCATTATTGTGAGTGGTGAAAAATGTGACACAGGTGATATGTTGGCTGCTGACAAATCCAGAAGCATTTTACTTCAAGTACTCTGTAACTGTTAAACTTTATTTGAAATAATGAAACATAATTAAGGATCATCAGAATCATCTTGTAGCTCATTGATGGTGAAGTAAATAATTTTTTTCCTGTCTAATATGTCCTTAGGAGCTTTGAGTAATGCCAGCTTTTAATACTGGCTTTTCCCACTCTGCTCCTAAATGTGAGTTTCATAGAGTCATAGACTATCCTGAGCTGGAAGTGACCCACAAGGATTTAAGTTCCACTCCAAGGCCTGCACAGGACATCCCCAACAATCCCACCATGTGCCTGAGAGCATAGTTCTCTGGTTCTTCTGCTTTCCCCTTTTTAAAAATGGGGGTTATATTTCCCTTTTTCCAGTCATCAGAGACTTCACCTGACTGCCAGGTGCAGGTATGCATGAGACATACCTGTAGAAGCCTTTCTTGTTATCCTTAATGTCTCTGGCTAGCCTCCATTCCAACCATGCCTTAGCCTCCCTGACTGTGTTTCTAGCTTCTCTTACAGCTTCTGTGTATTTCTCTCAAGCCATTTGTCCTCCCTTCCACCTTCTAAAAGCCTCATTTTCTTCCCTGACTTTCCTCAGCACTTCCTTATTCATCCACAGAGACCTTCTGGCATTTTTGCCTGATTTCCTCCATGAAGTAAATAAGAAGAGACTCTGAAAGTTCCAAGAGCTTTATTTAACCTCGCTGCACTGTGGTATTGCTGTTAATTTGTGATACCCATTTAGTTATAGAATTATTGAATAGCAGAACAAGTATGGAAAAGAAAACATCTCCACAGTGTCACACAGAGCACCAGCATGATGCACTCTAGGACACATGTCACATGATTTCTTCCTTTTTATACTTGAGAAGTTGAAAACAGGAATACTAAGAATGAGTGAGTAGTTTAATTAGAAGAAATAAAAGCTGATTATGGAATCCTCAATGCTACAGTTGTGAGTTTTCTTGTTAGAAATGACCAAGAAAGCAAAAGATCAGGCTGTGCTGTGGAATCTTAAGATTGTGATGAGGCTTGGGGAAAAAAAAAAAGGAAGAAAACCTTATATATAACCTGGAGAAGAACTTCTAGGAATAAGAGGGAACCAATAACAATGCTTTAGTGAGCCTGTATCAATAATGTTAGGATATTTGGTGTACACAGAGGAAAAAAACAATTTTCCTGTTCACTAGCAACGTATAAAATGTGCAGCCTGTACTGTATGTAAGGATTTGTCCTCCACCATGCACCTCAAATCCTCTGCACCTACCACTGTTTTCCTAGCACAGTATTCCCATCAGCCATCTCTATTCCCTGTTGTTTCCTTGTGCCATGGATGTGTCACACCTGATCATCCTTCAGTGGGACTCAAACCTAGTTTCACAGCTTTGTGGCACAAAAGAGGAGAAAGTAGTTGCACAAATAGAACAGCTCTTTACCCTTGTGACAGAATGTTTCTAATATATTTTCTGGCCAAACTCATTTCCCCAGCAGAATTTGTGGAGAAAGAGAGAGTGTCCTGCCATCAGGAGCTATTCAGAGAAACAGCATAGCAGCATCAACAAGAATTAACAAGGCTTAACAGTACAAACTCGGGCTCAAACAGTTAGTATCATGCTGACAGCATGTGAGTGGTGAGGTTAAGCAGCAGGCTGAGCACATGGACTAAGTAAGTAATTAGTCTGGGTAAAATCTTGGTGCTTTGGGATGGTTTGGACAATGAAGTGCTGTAGTATTCAGAGAAACAGCATAGCAGCATCAACAAGAATTAACAAGGCTTAACAGTACAAACTCGGGCTCAAACAGTTAGTATCATGCTGACAGCATGTGAGTGGTGAGGTTAAGCAGCAGGCTGAGCACATGGACTAAGTAAGTAATTAGTCTGGGTAAAATCTTGGTGCTTTGGGATGGTTTGGACAATGAAGTGCTGTAGCTGTAGATGTTTATAGCCCAGCTGACTGTACTGAGCTTCCTGAACTGGAGCTACATCTGTTCCTGCAAACTGCACTGCTGCTTCTTACCAAAGCCCAGATTTATCACTATAAATGTCTGTGCGTAAAAGGATTAGTTGTCCTGGATCTTGAGCCCACTCACTTCTCACATACTGAAAGATGAGCCAAAGTTGTCTATTGCTGTTGGGAAACCCACATGGTGCTTTCCAGTCCATGGAAATCCAATCAGCAATGCCAGTTCTGAAGGCATTTCCGGAGCCTTGGGTTCAGGTCTCTGTGCAATGCCCTTACGGTCTGATTTACTTTCTTTGGTTTCAATGTAAGTGATATTTTGCACACAAAATGCACTCTCCTTGTTGACTCTGAAATGCTCAACTGCTCTCTATTTTCTTTTGCATTTTTGAAGATTTACATCCTTTCTAGCTAGAAGAGTTAAGCACCTCATCATTGCAGATGAAACAGGGAGGAGTGCTTTGGCAAGGAGCTTTGATTTGTTTCATTCCCCTCCTAAGGTTATCACTAGCTGTAGCGTAGAGTTTTGAAAAAAAAAAAGGGAGCAGCATTTATGGATTCACAGCCTTTTTTTACAAGTAGGAAATGCACAGAGCCATTCCTAGAGCTGCTGTGGAATTTAACTGTCTTACTTCTCTTATACAGTCATTTCCTGAAGTATTCAGGCATGGAATTCCAGTGTGCACAGCATCTTTCCATCCTTTGTTACATGAGGGGCCACTTCATGTAGATATTTCTAATAGAACAATTTAATGATGGCAGTACCCCGTGTCTTAATTTTCTGTGTACCTAAATACAGCACACTTCTGTTCAGGTTTAATGTATTAAACACAGGTATATTCTAAGTTATTTAACAAAAAAATGCAGAAAGTTAATAGAAATGTGAATAAAAATGAGAAAGAAGGTTATGGTAACACCACAAATTGCAAAATTTTGATGTCTGTTTGCTTTAAAGAGGAACCCAGAGACCCCAAGAGCACTGGAGCCTCAAGCACAGCTTTGGTCAGCTGTCAGTGAAAGTGTTGAAAAGGACAATATCTTTTATGATTTTGCACATGTCAATAGATTTTATTTTCAAGAGGGTCTGTATGTGATTCTAATACTTTATGGCATAATAACTAAATATAAGTTTGTTTTGGATAACTTGGACTCATTTTAAAATTTTTCTTAGCATGAAGGTTCTGGCCTTAAAATCTAAGTCTTTCTGTGAGCAGTTAGGCAAAATTCTTTTTGTGATATAGAGATTCTTGAGACTGCGGAATTCTGTGGAATGAACAGCATCTGGTTTTGGGGATATATGCACATTTACTCCTCCTTAAAATAATATGCATGTGCCATCCCAAGGTACCCTCTGAGCTCTTTTTGCCAGCATTTGACTGAAAAAGTGTACCTCAGCCACTTTTGGTAGTGATTGGTATCTTTTTTTTGTGGGACAGTTATGCACATAAAATTGAAGCTGTTGAAGCTGCTAGACTTGTGTGTATTCCTATAGCTCCAGTCACTGGATAGAGCTTTTTTTCTGCATTCTGGTAAGATTTTAGTATTTTACAAACCATGTTACCATCTATATTTCTGTGCAGCTGATGTCCAACTTACTCATTTAATTGTTCATTTTAACTTATTGAACAAATATCAACCTCCTAAGTTACCAGCTGTGTCAGTCACTCTTACCAGCACTTATTTAAATCAGTACTTGTTTGCAGTACAGGCTCGATTAGTTATCCATAAATACAATGCTCATATACAGCATGGATTCAGTTTTGTGTTCCTGCCACAGCTTTTTGGAGGCAATAATGACCCTGAAGGTAGAACCTCCTCCAATAATTACCCAAAGTCTGTGCTGGTCATACAGAGCTGTCCTCACTGGGAAACACTGGAGCTGCCTTGTTAGTGGCTTGCTGGGCTGCTGTGGTATCTGCATTCCTACTCCTGGAGGAGAGCAGTGAGAGAAAGAAGGGAAAAAATGAGGTGCATCCTTTGGTATCGTTAATGCAGATATCACCCTCAAGCTGCTATGTGTTTTATCCTCTGGGATATTTATGATGTTCAGAGTGTATACTTCTCCTTTCTGGTTATTTGGTTCACCTGGATTTATGGGTGGTGCATGTAATTGGACTGTACAAAAGCACATTCCACCAGCCTTCCTTTCCTCTCTTCCCATGTAATTTTATGTTTGGTTCATGTAGCTTTTAAATTTTGGCGTTTAAATTGTTAGTTGCTTAGAGCACAGTGACAAGCAGGAAGACTTTGGCAAGGCTTATGCTTCTGTAACACATGAAGGATCCATTATTCTCCTCCAGCAGATGGCTGACAGATTGAGCTAACGTATTTCCAAATGAGTGAATTAATTGTTTGCATTGTGTATGCATTGTGTATATGCTTCTTTGGCTCAATATTTTCTGCTCAGTATGCCTTGCCCAAATATGGGGTTGGAAGAGGCATATGTTTCTGCAGCAGG
>NW_008654686.1:16435-18509 GCF_000695815.1 Acanthisitta chloris
ACAGTGCAAGCCTCCAGACAGCCAAGCTCTGGAGTAACAAGTCTCAGAAGTGATTTTCTTCTATGTCAAATTCACATATGGCTGGTTGAATTACAGGAAAATCATTTGAGGCTATTGTTCTTCTCATAAGGAATTTAAAACAAAGAGCAGAATGTGTGATGATTCACGTATGTCTTACTGTAATTGAGTCAGTATTCAGTATCAGAAATATAAACTACATCCTGCTAACATTGTATGTGAAGTGGCTGCAGAGACAATCCAGGACAAAGGTTTTCTGCAAGTTTAACAACCTGATCATAATCATATGTAAATCTGACTGCTTGCCTTTATAGTGTTGTTTGTAGCCTCTGGGATTAGGAGTAATTCAGCTATCTTCTTGTAGTGATTTGCTAGGCCTAATAAGACTTTCTGAGAGACTGGGCTTGTTAGCTCGGGCACTGAGCCACCTGAACAGGGCTGGTCTGCACTGATAACCCAAACCACTGTGTTTACACTGAGCTGCTCTGTTCTGGATAAATACAGCAGCTGAGACTCAGAAACTTGAGCACTGTGCCTTAGTGCACAGCTCTGACATACGGAGAGATATAAAGAATAAAGTTGCCATTCTGCCAAATAGTAGCTGAATTTGTACTCCACAATTTTTGTATTTTATAATAATTCTCTTCAGGTTATCTTGTTAACATGTTGTTTCTGTCTGCCTCCATCTAGAGCTCAGAAGGCTATAACATGAGCATCCCTATGCCAGGCCACCCAGTGAATTTTTCTGAGGTAACAATGGCCCAGGCTCGGAAGGATGTGGCTAAACTTGAAGAGCTTATTGATGCTCATGATGTTGTTTTCCTACTGATGGATACTAGAGAGAGTCGATGGCTTCCTGCTGTCATTGCAGCCAGCAAGAGGAAGGTATTGTACTATACAATTTATTTCCTTTGCTTTCATTCTTTCCTTATTTAAAATAAATTTCTGAGCCTGAGGAGTAGGCTTGTATGTCTTTGTAGCTCAAATGAACTTCCCCTTGCCAGTGAGCTACACTGCCAGCAGAGAGATCAGTGTGTCCCTTTAGTGTGGACTTCTCTGAAGTATAATTTCAGGTGTGAGTGTGTGTAATTTGATAACTTAATCAGTTCCTCCTTAATCCTTCTGTCCTTTCTGCAGTTGGTAGCTGTGGTCCTTCAGCAATATTTTAGCTGTTTGAAAACAGCACAGGAAAAGAGAATGTTTGCAAAGCTGGATATTAAACTAGAAGGTGCCAGCCTACTCTGCCATATGTATTATGGTTGGTAATTGTAAGCAATATATGCATATTTTAGATGCATATTTTATACGCAGCTTCAGGATAAGGTTGTTTTAATGATCTCCAAAACTTCCCCCTCTCCTTTTGCTTAGTTGGCAGTGCCCCACTCCATTGGCCTTCCAGCATTCAAATCATAGTTTGAGGACAAATTTTGGAATTTCTTTGTGACACTTCTCTGTTGCTCAGTGACATAGTGTGTCTGCATCACAGTTAGTTGATTCAGTAAGATCACTTTGACATGAGGAGATGGAACTCTTTGTCACTGAATAGCACAGCAATGAAATCTCAAGTGGTCCAAACTGAAATGCTGAGTACTTCCTGTGATTCACATTTAATGAGAGCTCCACTTCAAACATGATTTTGTATGACAGCTGCAGATCTGAAGTACTGCTACAGTGTGGACCCCAGGGTCTCAAAACAGGGAGGCAGAAAATGAAGAACATAGTGCGTGAGAATCTGTGTAAAGTGCTTGGTAAGGGTACATGGGTAGAAGTAAGAGTTGGTCTCCCCACTTAATCATTCAGTTGCCTTGATGATCCCAACCCTGGCAGTGTTCAAGGCCAGGCTGGATAAGACCTTGAGCAACCTGATCTAGTGAGGAGCTGTCCCTGCCCATGGCAGGGGGGGTTAGGACTAGGGGGTCTATAAGGTCCACTCCAACCCCTAAATTCTATGATTCTATGATATTATTGCAGTCTTTCTTCCCAAAACAAGTATCTTAGATAAACAAACCCATCAGATGTTAAACCTCTGTTTCAGGTGTTAAATCCTTGTTCCTGC